>NW_003519369.1:0-67958 GCF_000190715.1 Dictyostelium purpureum
TAATTTTTTTTTATGATTTTTGTAGTTTTTTTTTAGCTTAGTCATTTTTTTGGAAAAAAAAAAAAAAATAAAAAATCAGCGCTCGGCTTTGATTGAATTTATATATAAGACATAATATAGAAAAATACAATATCATATAAAACAGGGACACCCTTTGTATACGTTCACCCAAAAACGCACATTCATCTATTTTAAAAGGTTTTTTTTCTTTATTTATTTATTTATTTATTTATTTAACCAACCCACACAGACACACATTTTCACACAATAACTATTAAATTAAATTAAAATAAATTTATAACAAAATAAAAAATATATTTTGTTGGTGCAAAAAAAAAAAAAACAAACTCACTCGCAGATATTAATAAAAACCAATCTTATATATATATTATTATTATAAATATAAATCTAAATTAATTATTCTAAGACTTTAATTAATAACAAAAATATACAATTATTTACATACATTCACATACATACACATACACATACACACATACATATATATATATAAAGTTAAAAAATGTCATCAAATGAAGATATCGATAAACATGTTTTAAGAAAATATGAAGTACAACAAAAATTAGGAAAGGGTGCTTATGGTATTGTTTGGAAAGCAGTTTGTAAAAAAACAAAGCAAATTGTTGCCCTCAAAAAGATTTTTGATGCTTTCCAAAATGCTACCGATGCCCAAAGAACATTTAGAGAAATTATGTTTTTACAAGAATTACATGGTCACGAAAATATTATTAAACTTTTAAATGTTATTAAAGCAGATAATGATAGAGATATTTATTTAGTTTTTGAATATATGGGTAAGTTATTATATTATTACACTATTATCATTATAAATATATTAACAAAGTATTTCTTTTAATTATAGAAACCGATTTACATGCTGTTATCAGAGCAAATATTTTGGAAGATATTCATAAACAATTTACAATTTATCAATTATTAAAAGCATTAAAATATATGCATTCAGCAAATGTTTTACATCGTGATATTAAAGTAGGTATTTTAAAAACAACACATAGATTCTCTAATAACAACAAATATTAATTGTTTTTTTTTTATTTATTTAGCCAAGTAATTTATTACTTAATTCAGAATGTTTAGTTAAAGTTGGTGATTGTAAATATCATATTTTATTTTAATTATGGTATAATATAATTGTTATATTAACACTTTTTTTTATTTTTTATTTTTTATTTTTTATTTTTGTAAATCAGTTGGTCTTGCTAGATCTATTACACAATTAGAATCAGTTAATGAAGCTAATCCAGTATTAACTGAATATGTTGCCACCCGTTGGTACAGAGCACCAGAGATTTTATTAGGCTCAACTCGTTATACTAAAGGTGTTGATATGTGGTCTATTGGTTGTATTTTAGGCGAGTTATTAGGTGGTAAATCAATGTTCCCAGGTAATTCAACAATGAATCAATTAGATTTAATCATTGAGGTTACTGGTTGTCCATCGGCTGAAGATATTGAAGCTATTAAATCTCCATTTGCTGGTACTATGCTTGAATCTTTACCACCTTCAAATCCACGTTCACTTACTGATATGTATCCACACGCTTCACAAGAGGCTTTAGATTTATTAAGAAAACTTTTACAATTCAATCCAGATAAAAGAATTACAGCTGAAGAGGCTTTAAGTCATCCATATGTAGCACAATTCCACAGTCCAACCGACGAACCAAAATGTGATCGTATCATTAAAATCCCAATTGATGATAGTCAAAAATTACCAATTACAGAATATAGAAATAAACTTTATAATGATATCATTAAAAAGAAGAAAGAGGAAAGAAAGAAACAATTAGCAACAAATCCAACAAAACCAGATACAGTTTCATAATAATATAAAAACAAAATAATGTAATATTATTATTCAAAAAAAAAAAAAAAACAAACAAAAAAAAAAAACAACAAAAAAACAACTTAATCAAACCACCTTTTTTTGAATTAAATTTCAAAATAATATATTCAAAAATACAATTAATAATAATTTATTAAATGTAGATAAAAAAAAAAAAATTTGGTAAAAACTTTAAAAAAAGAAAAAAAGAAAAGTAAAAAAAATAAAATAGTATAATATTAATATGTGTAGTATAAATTTAAAAAAAAAAAAAATATGTAAATTTGTTTTTATTTATTTATTTATTTAATTGTTTTTTAGTTGATTGTTTTTATATTGAGTATAACCTTCGATTGGGAAATCAAATGCTTCGTCGATATCTTCTTTAGGCGAATAATATTCTAAAAATTTATAAACCAAACTATCTAGTGCTACAACCATACAATTTAACTTTCCAGCCCAAAGACCACAACCAACAAAACGACGTAATCTTTCGATGAATGGAACTTTGGGTGCTTTAGATATAATATCGTAAACTGTTTCGGTACGTCTTGCTACATCGTTCCAGTCGTACATTGAACGGACTTCTTCGTGGGTTTCCATTGGATTGATTTTAAGTTTAATAATTGCTTCAGTGAGTTTTTCTTCCAAGTCATCGCTTTTTGGTTGGGCTAATGAAATCATATGTGGTGGTAATACTTCGGGTACACCACCTACTTTGGTACTGACTACATAAAGACCACACGATGCTGCTTCAACAATTGCAATACAAAATGCTTCGGTGAGTGATGAATTTAAAAAGATGTCGCCTCTAACTAATACATTTCTAACGTTTGAATGTTTAACACTACCCAGTAATTCAACACGATCGTGAAGTTGATGTTTTTCTCTCATTTCTTCCAATGATACTCTTTTGGGTCCATCTCCACCAATAATAAAATGTGCATTTGGGAATTTTTTACAAATATTTGGTATAATATCAATTACCAAATCAATACCTTTTCTATAAACTAATCTACTCATAATTACAATTGAAACTAAAGTATTATAAAGAGTTAATAATACGTAATATATGTAATATTGTATGTTTATAGAATACATACTTTTATTAGGATCTCTTTTTGATGGATCGGGTGTGAATTGGGTTGTATCTACTGCGTTTGGAATAACACTGACTAAATGTGGATCCAGTTGGGCTCTTAATACTGTATTCTCTTTACTTGTATTTGATACACAAATAACATGGGAAATATCTGATAGTGTAAATTTTAATAATTTATTCATATGGATTGAACTTGCATCTGCAAAACCAAATAATGAGTGATCAGTAAAACAAGTGCTGTATCCCATAGTTCTTGCATGTAAAATACTTTCATGTGCAAGTGTTGAAAATGCCTTAAAAATACAAAATAGTTAATATATTGTTTAGCTCTTTTAGTTTTATTAATTAAATATTCCCAGTGTGTATATATAAATAAATATATATGATTATTAATTAACTACTCACTTGATGACAATGAACAATTTCAATTCTTTCTCTAATTAAAATTTTTCTAAATAGTGGAAATGTAAAGTATAATGTTGGGAATGATGATTGATTGTAAAATGGTGCTTGTGGAATATAATAAACTTTTAAACCATTGGTCACATATCTTATACCAAATCTATCGCCATAGCTATGTGTTATGATAATAACTTTATTTCCTCTCTTGATGAGGCATTGTGATAGCTGATATAAATGCTCTTCGACACCACCCATATTTGGATAGAAGAAATCTGATACCATTGCTATTCTATATTTCCTTTCATTATTATTATTTATTAATAGGCCCTGTATGTTATTATTTATATTCTCTATATTATTATATTCATTGTATTGTGCTTGTTCCATTTTATTAATCTTTATAATTATTTTATTAAACAAATTGTGTTTTAATCCATGTAATTTTTTTTTTTTTTTCAAAATTATTTTTTTTTAAAATTTTTATTATTTTTTTTTATTTATTTTATTTTTAAATTTTTTTTAATTTTATTTTTATTTTTATTTTTTTTCATAAACGATCATTTATTTTTTTTATATTTACATTTAATATTGTTTATATATATAATAATGTATTCAAATATAGTTACAGGAAAATTAAAATTAAAAGGTTCAACACCAGAGGCACCATCACATGGTAAAAAGAAAAAAAAGTCAAAAAAGGATAAAGAACCAAAAGAAGAAGTTGTAAATAATAACAATAATGATAATGAAGAGGAAAATAGTGCTATCAAAGTTTCAAAAACATTAACCGAGGCTGAAAAAAGACACAGAGAAAAACTTGCAAAGAAGGAACAAAAGAGAATTGATCAATTAGTCAGTAAATCTCATAAAGAAAAAATTGAAGAGTATAATAAATATTTATCAAGTTTATCCGAACATCATGATGTTCCAAAAGTTGGTCCTGGTTAATTAAAAATAATAATTATAATAGTAATAATAGTAATATAAATATAAAATATATAATAATTATTAATAATTAATTTTGTAAAATTGTGTAAATAAAAAAAATCAATAAAAATTTTATAACTTTAGATAATGGGAGTGTTTTTATTTATGTACAGTATTGTTGTGTTATTTTTAGTGACTATAGAAGTTATGAATCACTTATGCCAATAACAGAGGATGATAAATTTGATTGTAAATTATTATTGTTGTTGTTGTTTTGGGAATGATATAATTGTGAATGTTGTAATTGTGAGTGTTGTAATTGTGAATGTTGTTGGAGTTGTGATTGTTGTTGTGTTGGTGGGAAAAGCTTTTTTTGAGTATTGCTTAGTTCTTCCATTTGTTTAACAGTTTCATAAATTTGATTACCAACAAATTGTCTATGTTGAACGAATCTTTGTATTCTAGTGGTGTAGTTTAGTTTAATGGTATCGGTGGTTTGTTCCAATTCATGTTTTAAACGTTTATATTCTTCTTTGTGTTGTTCAAATAGTCTTTGGGTTTTTTCGAGGTCAGAACGGCCATCATCCAAGTTCTTTTTATTAGTTATTTGGAGCAATTCAATATTCTCTTCACGTTGTTGGATGTCCAAGTTTTGATTCTTTTTTTCATTCTTTAAAGATTCTTTTTGTTTTTCAAATTTCTGTCTAATACGTGCAACTTCTAAATCTTTATCTTTGATGGTTTCCTTAAGTGCCTCTAATTGGTTGTTGTTGGTTTGTAATTCGGTTTTGATAGTTCTACTGCTGTTTTGAAGGTCGTTGTTTAGTTGCTTTAAATTTTTAATTACTTGTTTTAAATCTGATACCGATACTTCACCATCTGATGGTGCACTAAAGTTGATTCTGTATTTTTCAATGATCATATTGTTGTCGGTTACCAAAGATGCCTTACAACATATTTCTTTGTATGTTTGAATTTGCTCTTCAATATTTGTAACAGAGTGTTTGATATCTCTTGCAATTTCTTGTTTCATTTGATCCTGTCTCGATAAATCGTTATTGACTTTATCCAATTCCTCTTGTAATTCCGATCTCTCTTGATTAATTCTTCTGGCATCGACTAAATTGCTCTGTTGAATGAGGATACGCGATTCATTGTCTTTTTTTCTTTGTTTTAAATCAGAGAGATGGTCTTCAAGTGATGTATATTGATGTTCGTTATCTAATATTATATTATCCAACTCTTGATTATCTTGCTCGTAAACATTAATTTGATCCGTGGCCGCTATAATATCTTGGGTGGTGGTTTCAATAAAACTATTATACCTTTCAATATCGTCATTGGCTAAAAATTCATTTAGTTTTTGAATTTCTTGTTTAAATTTCTTTTGTCTTTCTAGTGATTCCTCTTTTTCGCGTATTATTTTTTCGTTGGCTTCAGCATATCTGCTCTCTAAAAAGATATCTACTCTGTTATCACCTTCAACATCTTGAAGAAAAGATTCATATGATTTGAATACCTGGTTTGAAAACATCTTGATACTAATTTCATCATCGCCCAAAATATCCTTTTCAATATCGGCCTCTCTAAATCTAACCTCTTGATCGTACTCGATAAGCTCGATGATCCATACTAATGCACCCAATAAATGACCCTTGTTGTGGACTGATGGAACTGTGCTAAAAGCACGTTTTGTGAAACCGGATGATCGATAACCCATTCTCTTAAAGAAGGCTATAATTTCTTCCTCTTGCTTGTCAGGTGGCAGTTTAAAGTGTGGATCAATAAAGTGAATAAGAAACTTCATTATACCAAAAATTTCATTACTAATATTATCTTTATTGATTTGTTTTGGGTAGCATTTTTCACTACGCGAAAGGAATTGCTGAATCTTTGATAAGCAGTTTTGTTGAAATTTTCCATCATTAATAGGTCTATTTTCCTGTCTTAATTGTTGTGGTGCTGCATTTTTAATACCAATCGATTTTTTACCTTCTTTATTTTTAATATTTGAATTTAAATTTGAACCTATTGTACCAGTTGATGATGTTGTGCTAATGGTTGATATTCTACCACCCATACTACTATTACCACCATTGTTTATGACATTACTATTGTTATTATTGTTATTAAAGTTTTGAGATGGTAGCATTGTACTTCTTATATTAATATTATTAGTAGCATTGTTATTATATACAGTTGGTGGTCCTAATGATTGTCTATTTGCTGATGACGATGGACCAATAATACTGTGTCTAGAAGAGGGTATTGCATTATTTGAAAATTGATATTGTTGCTGTTGTAATAATATTTGTTGTTGTTGTGGTGTTAATGTTGGTTGTGGTGTGGGTTGGGGTTGGTTTGTTTGAACAGGTTGTGGGGCAGCTGGTGGCTTTCTGCTAGGTAAACCAAGTGTAGACTGTCTAGATTTTAACTGTGGTTGTACTGATGGTACTGGTTGTTGCTGCTGCTGCTGTTGTTGTTGCTGTTGCTGTTGCTGTTGTAATAAAAATAATTGTTGTTGTTGTTGTTGAAATAATAGTTGTTGTTGTTGTGCTGTCAATTGTGAAAAATTTATTGGGTTTGACATTATTTATATATTACATGTATAATATTACTTTATTACATGTATAAGAAATATAATATACAATTGGTAAATGAATAAAATAATATTATATTAATTTAAAGTTTTTTTTTTTTTTTTAAAAATTTAAAAAAAAATTTTGGCGCAATTTTTTTAACTATTGTTTTTCTTTTTTTTCATTATTATTTTTTATAATAAAATATCATATAAACTTAATAAACTATTTATTTTATTTTTATTATACATTAAATAAAATTTAAAAAAAAATATTTTATTTATTAAAAAGGATAATAATATATATATTTATATAATACACCAAATTTTTTTTTTTTTTTTTTTTTAAATTTTTTTTTTTAAAATTTATTTTTAATTTTTTATATTATTTTTTTAAAATAAAAATTAAATGTATAAACAATAATAATAATGATGAATTCATCATTTGTACAAATCCCTAAATTAACCTTAAATAATAAAAAATCATCGCAAAATGTTGTTCAAACTACATCATCATCATCATCATCATCATCATCAGCATTAAACTCTAAAAAAAAAAAAGATAATTCAACAATAACAGCAAATAGTTTATTACCAAAATTAATCACCAATAATAATAATAATAATAATAATAATGATCAAGTATCCACAGGTATAACTATATTACAAAACTATCAGCCATCTAACAGTAGTAGCGAAAATACAAGTGCAGCAAATACACCAACATTATCAAGCACAAAAAAACAAGTTGTTGGGTTAGTTGAAATACCCGAACACATTTTAATTCGTGATATCATATATGTATTTCAAGGTATCGATGGAACGTTTATAAAGTATAATAAAAAATCCGATTCATACTCTATAGATGATACAATTAATATTAATGGTGAGGCCTCTTATATTTCAAAGCCCAAACGAGATTTAGTTTATAGATTATGCGAATTTGGTTGGTTATTCAAAAAAACTAGAAATTTTATAATAAATAATGAATTTAAAAATTCTGGCTTAACAAATCAAGTAAGTATTCTTTTTTTTTTATTTATTTTTTTTATTTAACATATATTAATAATTAAATTACAGAGTTTTTGTTCTGCAATTCATGATGAATTAACAGAGTTTTATAGAATTATAGCAATTTTGGAAACGCAAATAAATAAAAAATATGATATGCACAATAATAATAATCAAAACAATGGTAAACCACTTGTGGGTATAGAGTCACCAATATCAATATCATCAACATCAACAGCATCAACAACATCAGAACTACCATTCACAGAAGATAATTTAACATTAATAAAGTTGTTTGTATGGATACAATCACCATTAAAGAAATTAAAAGTTTTAGCAACTTGTGTTGACTCTATAAAAACAACAATGAAAGGTGGAGAAATTATTTCGCAAATTGACACACTATCAAGGCATGGTGATAGAGATATTCAAAAACTAATTCACTCTATAATGTTTAAAATATGCCAACCTTTCTTTTCAATGGTACGTTTATGGATGTTCAAAGGCGAAATTAATGACCCATATCAAGAGTTTTTTATTAAACAGCACGAAAAAGTCCAATTAGAAAGAACATGGAAAGAAAAGTTTGCAATTGTAGTCCGTTTATTACCATCATTCATCAGTATACCTTTAGCTAAAAAAATATTGGTCATTGGTAAATCAATAAACTATATGAAACAATTTTGTAATAACTTCAAGGACGATAAATTAGACTCTTATTACTATTACAATATTGACGAAGACGATGATGGAGAATTTGAAAACGATGATGAGGATGACGAAGAAGATGAAGAAAATGAAGAGGAACAGCCACAACATGATCCAAATAGATTAACAAAAGAACAAAGAATTGAAAAGAAGCTATTAAATGAAGAATCAAAAATCATTAAATATAAATCAAATAATTTAAATTATACAAATAAAGAATTGTTACAAGATATGATAGAGTTGGTAGCAAGACAAAGTTCCCAAAGATTACTAAAGATTGTTTTAGAAAGATTTAAATTTATGACACATATCAAAGCGTTAAAGAAATATTTATTGCTGGGTCAAGGTGATTTTATTCAATACTTGATGGATTTAGTAGGTGAAGATTTATCTAAACCAGTTAATCAAATTAGTCGTCATAAATTAGCAGATTGGATGGAAACAGCAATCAGAAATTCAAATGCTCAATTTGAAGAATCAGAATTTATCGGTCGATTAGATATAGCACTACTTCCAGAAAGACAAGGTAGTATAGGTTGGGATATATTTTCGTTGGATTACCATGTCGACAGTCCATTAAATACAATTTTATCACCAAACGATATAATAAGATATAAAAAGACATTCCATTTCATGTGGAGTATTAAAAGAGTAGAATATTCATTGTCTTCAGTATGGAGAAAAATTAGAACTTCCTCAAAAGAATTGGCAGCACTCTTACCAATTAAAGGTGAAATTCATAAATCTCATATCATTATGAATGAAATGATCCACTTTATTTCAAATTTTCAATATTATTTAATGTTTGAAGTACTAGAATGCTCATGGAACAATTTAAAGAAATTCATTGAAGAAGAGGCAACCGATCTTGACCAACTTATAGACGCTCACCATCAGTATCTTCAAGATATTTGTACAAAATCATTTTTATCAAATTCAGACAGCAGCTATGAATGCTTTAAGAAACTACTATCAATCATCAATAAATTTACATTGTTGCAATCAAAATTGGTTAATCTTTCAATTACAATTTATCAAAACACCAACAACCAAACCGAAGAGTTTCAAGCTTCGGTCAACAAGGATTTTAACAGCTACAAAACTCATTTAAATAATTTATACCAAGACTATACCAATTCATTTTATAAATTCCAGGAGGAGATTCTTAAAGTTAAAGTGAATCAAGATTTAAACCCAATTTCTTTGCAATATATGCTAGATTTTAACGAATATTATAAAAATAAAAAGGAATAAAAACTATATAATAAAAAATTGATTATTAAAAAAATTATATTACTGTTTTTTTAAAACAAAAGAATAATCTTTATTTTTTTTGTTGTTGTTGTTACTGTTTATAATTTTAATAAAGTACAAATTAATGATAAGAGGGTAATAAAAGCAAATGGAGAAACTAATGAGTTTGATCCATTATGTTGTTTTTCTTCTTCTTCTCCATTGTTTGTTTTTAAATCACCATTTGGATCTTTGTTTCCGAGTTGACTACCACTACCACTATCATCAGCATTGTGTTCTACTAATCTAGGAATGGTCATATTATATGGTTGATAGTCTGGAGTAGCATTACCAATACCTTCTTCAGTGTTTCTAAGAAGAACTGATGAATCTACAATGAAAGTGGTTCCTTTGGCTTTAGGAACTGGTTTCTTTTGTAAACGGACTCTTGCGCAAGAGTAAAATACACGATCAGTTTTAAGGTCATCTTCCTTTGGGTTTTCTCTTGCATCAAAGGTAAGCTCGACAATACCAAATGAAAAACCATTTTTGTCAAATTCGATTTTTTTGTACTTTGGATTATTTTTAATTGCATCCATTACTACTCTAATACTCATGTTATCTTCTTTGAAATTCTTTTGGTTGAAGGTTAATAATTGAATACCAACATCTTTAGAATTTGATGGGAAATATTGAAGTGTGTAGGTACTTTGTTCGGTTTTAGTTAGCATTGCATTTAATTGATAAATAGCGACATCATAATCTTCACCAATATAAATTTGGCTATAATATATATATTAATATCTTTTTATTTCATTATATAAAAAATATATATAAATATTTTTACTTACTTTACCATTTCACCATCAGTGGCTGTATTGTGACATGGGGAAGTTTTTTGACAACCTTTTATTGAAGTTGCATTACAAGCTCTAATAGGTGTTGGATTGATTAAACCTGCATTTGCATCTACTAAATTAACCCCAAAATAACATATAACCAAAAGGGTTAGGATTAAATATTTACTTAATAACATTATTCAATTATTATGATATTAATATTACAGTTATTATTATTTTTTATGAATATGGTAAAGAAAAAAAAAAAGAAAAAAATTGCTATAAATAAAAAAATAATTTTATTATTTTTAAAAAATAAAATAATTTAATTTTTTTAAACACTAGTGTTAGTGTTGTGTTATTATTTTTATTTTTTAACAATTTTTTTACTTGGTTTGAATGAATTTCAAATAATTTTAACCTCATTTTAAAAAAGTAAAAAAATTAAGTAAAATTTTATTCTTTATAGGGTTATTTTTTATGTGTGGGCAATGAAAATGTGTGTTTAATAATTTTTAATAAATTTTTAATGTGGGTAAATGTGTGGTGTGTCAAAAATAAAATAAAATTTTTTTTTAGAAAGGGGTTGGGTGCGCCAAATTATTTATTTAATAAAATTTTAATAAAAAATAACTTTAAATTAAAATAAAAATCTATTTATAAAATAAGAAAAAAATAAAAATAAAATAATAAAATAAATTACCATTATTAAAATAAAACAATAACAAAAGTAAAAAAATAAGAAATAAACAAAACCATAGTAATTAAAATATTATGGTTTTGTAATATGATAGAATTTGATTTCTGATGGTAATCTGATTCTTCTATTATAATAGAAGAACTATCATCAATACTTGTAGATTTAAATGGATTTTGGGTTTGATCTTGTCTAACAACCAAATCGGGGATAAACAATTCTCCTGGGGTACCATCAGTCTCTATGCTTCCCAATTTATCACCGTTTACATCTGTAAGGGTTAATGTAGCTTGAATTTCAATAGTTCTTCCACCTGTAAAATTATATGGCTTATTTTGAAGACGAACATTTGCACAGGAATAGTAAACTTGGCCACCACCCGATCTTGCATCAAAAGTTAACTCCAGAGTACCAAAGGCAAATCCATCATTGCCAAACTGAAGGTTTTCCATAAGTTTGGTAAAGTTTTTAATGGGATCCATTACAACTCCATAAAATGATTTATTTCCCTTCATGTCATTTTGGTTAAATGTGAGTAATTGGTAACCGGTATTCTCCATTTCTTTAAAGAACAAAATTGTGTATGTATTTTTTGAATATTGGTTTCCTCTGGAACTTAACTGATAGATTCCGAACTCGTACCTATCATTAATATTTAGAGGACTATAAAAAGAAATAATAAATATAAAATAATTATAAATTATAATTATGTTGTTATTATTTTACATACTTTACATCACCAACAAGGGGAGAATTAATCTTATGACAAGGTTTTGTTAGCTTACACCCTGAGGTTATATTAGCATCACACTGAACACGTGGAATAGGTTTCATCAGACCTGCAAAACCAAAAACAAAACTATTACACAACCATACAAAAACTATTAATAATATAAAAAGAAAAAAAGTTTTATTAAACATTATATAAAAACAATAATAAAATTAATTTAAAATGAAAAAAAAAAAAATAAACAAAATATATATAAGTTTTAAATTTTTAAAATTATTTTATTAATTTCACCTAAACTAAACAATATTATTTAAATGTGCTTCCTACTATTTGGGGAAACATAAATTTATATTAATTTGGGGAGTTGGGGGTAAGATGCTCTACCAATTAAAACTTAATTAATAATGAAGCAAGAGTGATAAATGATGAGGCAATAATGGTTGGGATAGCGAGTGAGGATGATGAGCTTTTACCTTTGCTACCTTCTTCATCTTCATTGTTGTTTTCGTTATTTTCACCATCTTCAGCAGCAATATCTTCGTCATCTTGAGCTTTGATATCTTCAGAGTCTACTTTAGCTTCGTGACTGATTAAATCTGGGACGATGAGTTCAGTTGCTTTACCATCAGATTCAATATCACCACGTTGGTTACCTTTACCGTCAGTAAGAGTTAAAGTTGATTCAACTTTGATTTTTTGACCTTTACTTTTAGCAGCAGCAGTTTTATTTTGGAAACGAACATTGGCACATGAATAGTATACATCACCACCACCTGATCTAGCATCAAAAGTTAATTCTAAAGTACCAAAAACATAACCATCTCTATCAAATTCGAGATTGTCCATAAGTTTAGCATTTAATTTAATTGGGTCCATTTTTACTGCATAGAATGAATTGTTACTGTTCATATCATTTTGATTGAATGTTAATAATTGGAAACCTGTATTTTCTTGATCTTTAAAGAATTGAATTGTATAAGTATTAACTGAAGTTTCGTTGGCTTTGGCATCTAATTGATAAATTGCATATTCATAAATGGAATCAATATTGATTGGACTATTAAAATAATATTAGTTTTTAATCTTTGAAATTCATGTATTATTAGTTATCACTATACTTACTTTACATCACCAGAGACTGGATTTAAATTGTGACATGGTGTTCTGATTTTACAACCTCTTTGGTCAAGCTCTTTACATCCAACTCTTGGGATTGGTTTCATAAAACCAGCATTACCAAAAACACCTCTACTAAGACAAACAACTGAAAGTAATGTTAAAATTAAATATTTGCTGAGATACATTATTTTTATATTTTTCTATTATTTATAGTTTTGTAGTTTTATATTATAATATTACTATTTTAATAATTAATATTTCTTGTTATAGCTATTATTTGTTATTATTTAATTGATATTATAAAAAAAAAAATAAAACTCTATTTATAATATTTTAAAAAATATTATAATATTTTATATAATTATTTTAATCATTTTTTTATTTGGATTATTATGTGTTTATGTAAAGGTGTTTATCCTATATTTAAAATCTAATAATTATTTCATAGTTTGATCAATAAAGAAATAATATATATAATTATTATCCAATACTATTAATATTCAATACTATTATAAAACAACACAATTATTATTCGAAACTTTTTATAGTATGATTATATTATTATGTAGTGTTTATGTATAAATGTGTTAATTTTAAAAAAAAAAAAAAGTAAAAATTAATTTTTTTTAAAATTTATTTTATTTTTTGATTATTTTTTTTTTTATAATATTAAAAAATATGGAAATAGATAATATTAAAATAGATAATTTTTTATAATTAAATTTTTTTTGTTAAATTTTATGTTTTTTATTCCCACCATACAAAAATGTTGTTTATTTTTTATTTAAATAAAAAAGTTATAGATAAAGATAAAGATAATAACTATAATTTTTATATATGTCCTATTTTAATAACCACATAAACAATAACAATAACAACAATACCAATAATGACAGTGTTATAAACAATTCTACAATTAACAAAAATAGTTATATGGATAATAATTTTAATATCAATGATAATGATAGCGATGATATTGATATTTATATTGACTATATAGATAATAAAAAAACAAATTTACAAAATAATAAACACACCAGCACCCATAAGAGTGATTATTTTAACAACAACAACAACAACAACAACAACAACAACAACAACACTTCATATAACAATAACACAAATCTAATTAATAATAGTAATAATAAAAAAACAGAAATAGATAGCTTTGATTATTTAGACGAATCAGATTTCTATGATGATAGCGATATTTTAATGAATGTTATCCACAGTAAAGAAGATCCCCTTAATCAAGAACAATCAGAAAACAAATTTCAAGGTAAACATAAAAGACAAAAGATTAACAATGACATCCTCTTTGATGAATTTGATTTTGATGAAAATGTACCTGTAGCCACAACAAACAACACCTTTCAAAACAAAAACCCATCCACTCTCAATAAATTTAATTTAAATAGCAATACATATAATATTAATAATTTTAAAGAAATATCATTTGAAAAATCAAATCTTTATACACCAGCAGGGCTAAATAGCAATAGCAAATCTATAGATAGTATTTTCTCTAAATCAAACAATAGTAACCCATCAATCACAAAACCACCATCATCTACTACACAAAGAAATAAATCTAAAACCCCAAAAACAAATATTAATAATGATGATGATAATAATATTATTGAAGGATCAATTATTAAAAACAAAATAAAAAATAATATCAAAAACTGTATAGTTTCAATTTATGAAAACAAAACAAGGGAAATTGGTTACTCATCATATAATCAAGAAACCGGTGATTTTGAAATTGGTCAATTTTGCGACTCTCAAACATATTACCATCTATATAACAAAATATATATTTTAAATCCATCAATAATAATAATCCCTCCCATTGAACAAACAAGAGAAATGGTAAAAATGGTAGAATCTCGCTTTCCTGCAATTAAAATCATCCCAATTGTTAGAAAACTCTTCAACAATAATGACGGGATGGCAATGATCAAACAGTATTGTCTAATTGATAAATTCTCTATCATCGAAAAATTTACAAAAGAAAAACTACTGGCCCAGGCAAGTTTCTCTGCAATACTCAAATATTTAGAACAAGAAATTAGCTTTGTAAAGAATTGTGTCAAGATAGAGTATTCTGGGAGCGAAAATTCTATACAGATCGATGCCGAAACAATAAAAAATTTAGAATTAATTCACAACTCAAAAGATGGTAGTAGAAACTGTACACTTTATGAGGCAATTAACAAAACCAAGACTGCTCAAGGTTCGCGTCTTTTAATTAGTGCCATTGTTCAACCATCAAATGATCTAGAAATTATACAATACCGTCAAGCTGCAATTAAAGAATTTATGGCAAATGAAAAAACAACTTTTATATTAACACCCATTCTTTCAAAAATTGAAGATATAGATAAAATACTATTACATTTTTCACAAAATCATAAAAAAACTTCAACAGTCAAACTAATTGAAACATATATTAAAAATTTTGTAAGTTTTATACAATCAAAAAGCAACACAAAACCATATATTAATAATTTTTACTTTTTATTTTTATTAGATCGACTTTAAAAATATTTTTGAAGCTTTACCAAAAATAGTAAATTTATTAAATCCAATGACTAGTCCGATGCTAAAAATAATTAACAACAATTTAATAAACAAAACTATTGAAGAACTAAAAAAAGAAAACTTTAAAATCATCAATGAAAAGATTCCAGTTATCAAATATGTAGCATCCCATCACTCAAAGGTTGTTTATTATATTAAAGATGGTGTTAATGGACTATTGGATGTTTGCAAGAAAGCGTATACAGATATTTTAAACGACATCCAAACATTAACCAAATTTTATCAAGATCAATTAAAACTACCACTTCTAAAGCTTCACTATTGCTTAACAAAAGGATACTACTATTCTCTACCATGCAAAAATAAAACCCTCTTTCACTTACCAAATCCATTTATTAGAGCCACCTATAGAAACCAGAAATGCTATTTCCTTAGTGAGGAGATTATATCTTTATCTCGTCGTTCTAAAGAAGTCTTTGAAGAAATTATTGTTTTATCTGCCCAGTCAATTGAAAGTTTAATTGAGTTTTATAGAGCACGTATCTCGGAGCTTTACAATCTTTCAGAATCAATTTCTCTTTTAGATTTCTTGATCTCTGGATCATACTATGCACTAGGTTTAGAGAATTGTGTTACACCAGAAATATTCGTAAACGGTCCATTGGGTATTAAAAGCGGTTATCATCCAATCCAACTAAAAAAATCAAAAAAATCAACCAATCCAACAGACTTTGTACCAAATGATACACTTATCAATGAAACCTCAAATTTCCAATTAATTCATGGTCCCAACATGTCTGGTAAATCAACATATATTCAACAAGTTGCACTTTTAACCATTGTTGCTCATATTGGCTATTTATTACCCTGTGAGTTTGCTTCGGTTCCATTGATTGATCAAATTATAAGTAGAATTGGTACATCTGATAATATAGAATCAAATGCAAGTACATTCATGACTGAAATGAAAGAAATGTCCTATATTTTAGAAAATGCGACTCCAAATAGTTTAGTTATTGTCGATGAATTAGGTAGGGGAACCTCAAATATGGATGGATCATCAATAGCATGGGCAATAAGCGAAAAACTATCAACAATAGGTTGCTACACTCTTTTCGTTACCCACTATCCACAACTAATGAATCTTGCAATCTTTTATCCAAATATTAAAATATATCATTTTCAAGTATCAAGAGACTCAATTGGCTTAAAATACAACTATCTCCTCTCTGAAGGTATCTCATCAGCTAATAGATCATATGGTATAGATACTGCAGAGTTGGCAGGAATTGATTCAAACGTTATCCAAATTGCTAGAATGATCAAAGATGTTTTAGACTCTAATACTGGTCCAGAAAAATCAACTCTTGACTATTACCACCCCCATAGGGATTCATATACCTTGGTCCAAAAACTATTAAATTTAAAAAACTCCAAACAAAATGAAACACAATTAAAAAACTATTTACTAAAATTAAAAAACGATTTTAATTTTAAATAATATAAAGATCTATTAAACAAAATAATAATGTTTATTTTTATAATAACACTATTATATTTATTCAAACTGTAAAATATAAAAAATTAATAGCAACCCGATTTTATTTTTATTAATAACAATAATTTATAATTTTTTTAATTATTTTGGATTTGTTGTTTTTTTTAAATTTATATATTATTCATAATGGGTATGTATTTTCATATTATTTGATACATATAAATTATTAAGCAAATGAAGATCAAGGTGAAGGTAATTAAAACAATTGTAAAATAGAGGACTCTTTACCAAATAAAATCAATACAAGAGATACAGAAAATGGTGCCAAAGTTGGTGTATTTAAACCTACCTTATTAAAAGATGGTTTCAGTCTGGGGTATGTCATCAGCCATGCAATTTTTGATCAAGGTGCAGTTTGTTATTATTTTAAATATATAACAACTCTATATATAATGGAAGAGGAACCATATTGGCCAAACCTCATTTTACGGATTATAGTGCTTTTAGTAGCGAGTCTATAATATTTAATGACATGAATGAAGCTCAATTATATTCAAATCAGATAGGCTTTTCATATCCATCATTGCATGCAATATCCGCAACAACAGATACCCACCCCATCCCAGTGAACAATATAGAATTTAATATAAATGAATTAGAAAATTTCAAATCGTGCATAGATGGTAAACAAGGTGGTATTTTAAAAAATGATATTATCACTGCAGTTTTATTTAAAATGTTTGCATCCTCGTGGAACCAATTTGACTATAGTCAGGTTAGATTCAATGATTCCACTTCCTATGCTCTAAGGACGATCTCAATAGCTTCTAAAGGTACAAATTTCATATCTTTCGATATTAATAACGACAACAATAAAATAATTTCAACATAAATTGCAGTTACATTCGACAATATCGATGCAATCATTGAAATGGGTAATAATACAAATTTATTTAAAATTATAAAATAAAAAAACATTGTTATTTATTATTTGTTATTTGTTATTTGTTATTTGTTATTTGTTATTTTTTATTTACAGTGAAACTGGTTTTGGTTAATCTAATTTTTGAATAAAAGTTGGCCTGTTAATTATTAGTTTATTTCTATTCGATTACCTATACAGTTGGTAAGAGTTGAGGTGTTGGTGGTTCTTGAACGATATCTTAATTATTTTCTTGTTATAGATAAGTTGTTCATTATTGTCATGGTTTCCTTGTTCATTATTATTATTTTGTTATTATTATTGGATTCTAGTTATTGTAGTTGTTGATTTTTTTTTTGTTGCTGCATTTGAATAAAACTTATGATTCTTTGTTTAATCATAATCAGATAGTTTCTTCTTCAAACCCATGACTGAATGTGAGTTTTGTGAGACCATTTGGTAATGTGTCAGGTAGAAGTACTTGTTTAAAATAATCATATAATGTGAGTGTTGTGAGACTATTTGGTAATGTGCCAGGTAGAACTACTTGGTTAAAATTATTACCGAATGTGAGTGTTGTGAGATTATTTGGTAATGTTCCAGGTGGAACTACTTGGTTAAATTCATAACCGAATGTGAGTGTTGTGAGACTATTTGGTAATGTGCCAGGTAGAACTACTTGGTTAAAATAATGACCGAATGTGAGTGTTGTGAGACTATTTGGTATTTAATTATTAGTCATGAACTGACCACTTTATTTATAGTTTTTTTTTAGTATTAATGTTATGTTTTTACTTTGTTTAGGAATTCATTGATTCACTTGGTGCGGACATATTGATTATTACCTTGGCTATTTTTTCTGTGGTAGTCAGAGCCAGCTTCTGTTCATATAAGCCGGGACCACTAAGATCAGTATTACAATCTTTGTGGTTTGGTCTAGTCTGTGTTATACCTGCAATGCATTCTGATTGATGAGACCGGACCGGGTATCGTTTAACGATTCATGCCATTTAAAATGGCAGAGTTCTGAATTTGGGTGGATATCAGGATCCAGATGTTTTTTTTACGGTGTTACTCCTCACCTTTGGTAATGTGCCAGGTTGAACCACTTGGTTATAATAATGACCGAATGTGAGTTGTGTGAGATTATTTGGTAATGTGCCCGGTGAAACTACCTGGCTACCTAATGTGAGTGTTGTGAGACTATTTGGTAATGCGTCGGGTAGAATTACTTGGTTAAAACCATCACCGAATGAGGATGTGCCGGGTAGAACTAATTGGTCAAAACTATTACCGAATGTAAGTGTAGTTATTGTATTTGGTAAAGATGTTGGAGTTAACTTTTCAAAAAAATAGAACAAATATAAACTTGTCAAAAATGGTGGAAATTCATTTTTATCAGGTAGTGGTTCACCATACCAATTAAGTGTTGTTATATATGATCTATATTTAAACTGGTCATATTGTGATATATCAAGATCTATAACACTATATTCAATAAACTTTAAAATATGTTTATGAATTTCATTTCTTAAATATATATTATTCCAAACTATATATAATAATCTATAATGAATAGTTAAAAAGAGAAAACATTAATTAATATGCTTTTAATTTATCGATTATTTAAATTTATTGTTTAGATTTATTGAATTGTTTGTATTGTACTTACCTATCACTAATATTACTACTGTTTTTTAACTCTTCATTTACACTAAAGTTAATTAGAGATGATAATAGCTCATCTATTGTTAATATAAAAAAATAAATAAAAATTTTTTTATAAATTTATAAAAAAAAATTTTATTTTTTTTTAAAATATCATTTTTTTGATTAATTATTTTTCAAAACAATATCTAAACATTTGAAATAATCTAATAAATTAAATTAAATTTTATAAAAAAAAGGTATAAACTTATCAAAGTTCAATTTTTATAGAAAATTTCAATAAATTTATAACACACACTAATAAAAGAGCCAGTTTCACCACTCCTGATTCTATTGGTAAAAAAAATAAAATTTATTTATTTATTTGTTTTTATTTTTATGTAGTTATTTATTTTTTCCCATAAAATATTTTTGTCTATTATCGTATATAATCTTTATCACAATAAATGTTGGCATTATTATTATTGCCGAAATAGAATATGACATAAATCTATATGGATATTGTCATGGTCGATGGAAAGGTAAGGCTATGCAATAATACAAACGATTTTTTAAAAAAAAAAATTAAATAAAAAAAGTTTTTTAAATTAAAAAACTATCCGATTTCCGCGACAAACTTTTTAAATAAATAATAAACTATAATTTAAATACATTTTAAATAAATTAATAAACTATATTTATTTGATTAAATATTGATAGCAGAAATAAAAACTTAACCAATGAAGGGTGGGTATAAATCTTCCCCATCCTCGTCAGTTTCCTCTCTATATTCGCTTTGTTTGATATCCTTTAAATCTGATTCAAAATATGGTCTGTTTGTTGGAAAATTTTTTTCTGCATACAATCGCATATTTTTTAAATGTTTTTTGCCAATTGAATGTTTATCCTATATAAAAAAATTAATATAAAATTAATAATTTTGTTGATTTATTTTGTGTGATATTTTTTTTTTATTATAATATTAAATATTAAACTTACCCATTCTGATTCATTTGGTAAATCCAACTGACAAATTTTGCATGACCATGTATCTGAAATATTTGAGCGTTGGAGTCTACTTAAGTGTTGTTTTGATGCTGTATGGAGTTTGAACATTCTGACTGATGTGAATTTAATAGTGGGACAATATTGACATTTTAATTTGCCACAAATATCTTTTTGTAATTTTTTAATTTCTTTTTTTTTACTAAGTCTAACCTGATTTTTTTCTCTATCACTCTTTGTTCTCCACTCCCCGTTCTCTGAGACATCCACAAATTGATTACCCATTATATCTTTTTCTTCTTCCTTTTCTTTTATTTTATTAAGGGACATGATATCATCAAAAATATCTTTTTTATTATTTTTATTTATTTTTTTTTATATTGTCGTTGTCGTTTGTGATTCTATTTTTGAAAAAAAAAAAAAAAAAAAAACCATATACATTATTTATTGCGCATATATATGTGTTTTTCCTAATAAAATAAAAAAAAATTATATCAAAGATATTTTGTTTTTTTTTTTTTGTAAAAAATTTTTAAAGAAAAATAAAAAAAAAAAATTGTAAAATTTCAAAAAATTTTTTAAAAAAAATAAAAATAATACAATAACAACACTAATAAATAATAATAATATAAATATATTTCATATACACAAAACAAGACATATTTATCGTTTTTTATTTTTTTTTTTGTTTTTTTATTTTTTTTTAATTTTTTTTTTTTTTTTATTATTTTTGATATTTAAATTTTTGATGTGGTTTCCAAAAATAACAAAAGGTGTCCAAAAAGAACAACATTGAATTGTATGGTGTGTATACAATATATATATTTTGCAGAACGTGGTCGAGTTGTTAAAAATATCTATTTAGAAAGTCTTTCTTATTTTTTTTTTTATTTTATTTTATTTTAATTATTATTTTTAAGCATCTAGATGAGACCCACTCTTTTGTTTGCGTTTGGGGTCCACAGTTTTAATTTTTTTTTTTTTTTTTGATTTTTTTTTTTAATTTTTTTTTGAATTTTTTTTTTTAAAATTTTTTTTTAAACAAAAATAATTCTATTGCTAATAAATTTTTTTAATATCAAAATATTTATACAGTTTTTTTAAATATTGTGTTTTTTTCTGTATATAATTGACACTTATACACACATTTGTTTAATTTTGTATAGATTTAAAATTAAAAAACAAAATACTCTATCTATCATTATAGCGCCTCTTTTGATAATAAGAAAATAAATAATATACATCAAAACAGCAATAACAATAAATTTTTTTTTTAAATAAATATTGCAAATCAAAAGGTAATTTTTAAAGAAATCCAGCACACACCAATCCACCGAATATATATTTACCACACCCACACTCAACATTCACAAATTTGAAAAAAATTTTGAATTTTTTTTATTTTTTTCTTTTTCTTTATTTTTTTCAAATAATCACACCCCCCAAACAACTAATATTTTTTTATTCGTTAAGGTTTCAACCGTTAGATAATAATAATAACAATATTGGTTCATTTAGTGTGGATAGATTTAAAGTGTTTTGAAATCTATCTAAATTTTATTTAGCAATATTGTTTTTTTTATAATAAATCCACCAAAATAATTTATATGTAAAACTTTATATGTGATTATTACCTCTCATATTTTATAATAAAAATAATACACACACCACAATCACACATATAGTGCACATAATACACATAATACACACACACATAAACAAAGTAGGTTAACTTAATCTGTTTTTTTTTTTTTTATACAATACACTTTCCTTACATGACAATGATAAATATTTTTTGTAATAATTATAATAATAAAATTGATTTCATCTTTTTTTTTTAAACAAAACATACTCATACATATCATATCTGTTTTTATTATCAAAAAATGTTATTATTTTAATTAAAATTATTTAAAATAATATTTTTCACACAATTTTATCTTTTTTTTTTTTTTTTTTTTATTTCACACATAATATTTGTTGTCTTTTTTCTTTTTCTTTTATTCATTTTTTTCACTTTAAACAATTATACAAAAAAAAACCAATAAAACTATTTTTTGGGGTTTTCTCATTTATATCTATAAAAAACAAACAAAAAAGTTATTTTTATAAATAATAACTATTCCTGCCACTTCACATATCATAGTTTGTTTATTTTTGTTTTATTTTAACATTCACTTTTTATTTTCTCTTTTTTTTGAAAATAAAAATAAAGATATAAATCTGTTTTTCTTTTTTTACCCATTATCAATATTCACATCTTGTATCTATTTTCTTTGTTGTTGATAATTTAAAAAGCCCTATGTCTCCAGTATAATAATAATAATAATAATACCCATACATTCTTTTTGTTTCTCACTTGTGTGTAAATATTATTTTTTTTTTAAGCCACACTACAAAAATTTTTTTTTCTCATACAAAATTTTGTTAACCCACACATCATAATTTACGTTTGGATATAAATCTTTTTTTTCCAAAAATAAAATTGTTTTTTTTATTATTTTATTTATTGTTTTATTAAAAATAATTTTACTTAAATTTTAAACAACTCGCAAATCTAAAATAATAAATTTAATCAATATTCAATTAAGAACAATAACAATAACAACAACAATAATAATAATAACAATAATATAAAAAAATTAACTGTTGTAATAATATATTGAAAAAATATTAATGGTGGATCAATCACAAATCTTCCAATAATTTTTTTCTTGTAAAATAATCTTTTGTACTTTTATAGTTTGATTTTTTTTTAAATTTTGTGAAAATACTTTAATTAATATAAAATTAATAATCACATTTACCAAATAAAAAATCAAATCAAAAATCAAAATCAAAAAAAAACTATATATTTTTTAAACTTATTTTTTTTTTATATATATTTTTCTTGTATATTATTTGTGTTATATTGTATAAAAACCCTCAAAAAATATATATAAACTTAAAAATGACATCAATTTTAAAAAACAAAAAATCAATAGAAACTAATGGTTTTATTTTCCACGATAATGGAAATCATAATAACAATAGGTTAGCAGAAAAGATCAAAACATCAACTGTTGAATTTTTCCATTCTATTCAAAGTTTTATACATTCAAATAAAAAAGAAGAGAATAACAATAATAAAGAAATAAATAGAAGTAAAAGTGAAGAGACTATAAACCAGTATATTCATAATCATTTTAACCCACCACAACCCCCAACACCCAAAAAAAGAAATATAATATTTATTTTTCAAAATTTAAAATCATCATCAAAAAGCAATACAAATAGCAGTAATAATACATCACCAAACTCATCACCAAGAAGTAATTATTCATCGTCATCACCAAGAACCAATTACTCATCATCACCAAGAAATAACCATTCATCAACACCAACCACACCAAGATCACCAAGAGATAATCTAAACAACAATAATAATTCACCCAGAGAATTTGATATAACATTTAAAATGGTCGTAGAAAAAGAAAGAGTTATTTTAACAGTAAGAGTTCCAGAAGTTGGTTTAACAAAAAAAATATTATTTGACAAAGTTGAAACAATCAAAGATGCAATTTTATTAATTATAGAAAAATTACCACCTGGATGTTTAGATGCATCGGAATATAATTTATACTTACCACAAAAGGGACAATGGTGCAAGATTGACTCTAGATTTTCAAAATATCAATTTAAAGAGAATCAAGAAATTGAATTTAAGAAGGATTCAAGAGGTGGCGTTTCTCATATGTTATCATCTGTTGGCAATTTATTAACCAAACCATATAGAACAGTTTACATTAGATTGCCAGATATAGTTACAGTTGGTACTTTACCCACACTTTCTCATAGTAATAGTCAAGATTTCCCACAGTCATCTTCTTCAGCATCATCATCTTTAAATAATAGTGGTAATAATGCTTTTATTAAAAATGAACCAGTTATCCATAGACGTAGAACAAGTTCATTTTCATATGACCCAAATATACATCTTTCATCATTAACTTTAAATAACCAACAACAACAACAACAACAACAATCACAAACACAGCAACCACAATCATCATCATCAATTCAATCATCATCCGCCTCATCACCAACCACTACCAGTTCAAAATCATTTGTAATTCCAAAATTAAATTTATCAGAAACAAGTTTATCATCATCAACCTCATCATCACCAAGAAGTATCAGTGAATCAACATCAAATACTAGTTTATCATCATCTTCAAATACAACCAAACCACCATTAGAACATAAAAGATCATTCTTAAAAATAATTGGTTTATCCCCACGTAGTCATCATAGTAGTCAAAATAATAGTTTAAATAATTCCTCAAGCAATGCATTAAATAAGAGTCAAGGTGGTGACTCTGCACCAATTACACCAAGAAACTTTGGAACATTTGTAAGAGATAATGAAAACAACAGTAAAATAGAAGCATTCGATTTTGATGATGATAATACATTGGGTGAAGTTTTAAATAAACTCTATTCAAAATATCAACACATTGACAAGGATCTATTGGAGGACTACAGTTTAATAACAAAGGATGGCTTATGGTTAACAGAGAAGAATAAAACAATTTCAGAATTGGGTATAAAACATATGGAAGAAGTTGAATTTAAGCGTATGTCACAAAAAGTTAAAATAGTATTTTTAAATAAGGAGTTGGTTCTTAGTTTTAATCCATCAGATACACTCAAAGATATAAATTATAAAATTATTGTACATTATTTACCAAGTTTAATGAAATTAGCAAGATCAAACTCTATATTGGGAGGCAGCGGAGGTATCAGCATTCCCCCATCACCACTTAATAAATCTGGATCATTTGACAAACAACAAACATTTAGATCATCACTTTCAATTGAACCATTGGTAATCACTGACTTTGAAAACTTACAAGTACTTTCGTCAACTCCACCTACCAATCATCATCTTTTATCTGTACAGAACCAAACCACTAGATCTCAACGTTCCTACTCTGAATCAAGCCCATTGTCATTCTCCAAAGATTTTACTAGTGAAACAAATCATCAAACTCAAAATATTGAAAATCTTATCAACAAAAGAAAAAATAGTGTATCAATTAATCCATCAAATAATGCCAGTAGCACAGACACAATATCATCAAACTCATCCACATCATTTTCACTTCAACAACTTAGATATCCAATACCCGATAACCTTTTAGAATTTAAAGACTATAAACTACATCTTTGCAGCAAAAACTCAAATCCCAATATCAATAGCAAATTTGATTTACTTTTAGATGAACGTCGTACTCTTTCATCATTTAATTTTTGGAACAACATTAGATTACATTTTAAGAACTCCACAAAAGGTCTTCATTCAGACTCTAAAAGAACACCACCAACTGTACCATATTATTTAACCATTGAAGCTGAAACTTTTAGTATTAATCATGTATTAGAATTAGAAGGTTCATTATTAATCTCTGATATTTTAAAACAATTTAATAGATTATTATTTTCGAATGATAATATAAAAATAAGTAAGTAAAACTCATATTATACATGTATTTTAATAAATTGAAAATATTAATTTTTTTAAAAATTTATAGCTGATTCATTAGATGAATATGGATTATATTTTGATACAATTAATACCGGTGGTAATAGGGAGGGATTAGAATATGGAAATTCAATTTATTTAGAACCATATAAAACTTTAGCACACTATCCAATGATCGAGCCACTCGATAAATTAATATTTAAAAGAACAAACTCAATTTTTGGTGTTGACCCAACCACTATACCATCAAGATTAGATCCAATTACAAATTTACAAATCCCAGTTTTATTATTAGACCTCAAAGCCAAATTCATTCAACTTGATGGTTTTTCAGTTGAAGGAATATTTAAATCAAATACATACCACGACCCAGCTTTTACAGATATCGTAAATGCAGTTAAGAATAACACTATATTAGAGGCAAATAATGGCGTTGATCCAATCGGTATTGCATGTTTTATAAAGAGATGGTACATGAAATTACCAAAAAAGATATGTTCACTTTTAGACGATGAAACCCTTCTCTACGCCAGCGCACAAGAATCAACTACAGAATCAGCATTAGAATCAATACCCCAACCATACAGATCCTTGTTATTATGGCTAGTTAGATTCCTCTCCGAAGTGGCTCAAAGTGCCTATACAAATAAAATGAGCGCAAAAAATTTGGCTATAGTGATTGCACCAAATTTAATATCAATTTCAGCCAATTCAAATAACAGCGGCGAATCCAACAACACACCAACATCATCAACTGTAGGCAGATATACAAGTTTAGAAAAAGTCCATCAATGTACATTATTCCTTAGAAATTTAATTAAATTAAAATTACGTGAAAATGGTTTCTTACCAATTTCATCCTCATCCATTTCAATATCAAACAACTCCTCATCATATATTTCAATTACCGGTACCAGCGGCTCAGTGCAATCATCATCCCCTATTTCATCTTCGTTAATATCTAGATCACCATCATTAGATATAATCGAAGAAAATTAAAATGAATAAAAATATTATTATTTAATTTTAATATATTTACAAAATAAAAAATTTTTTTAAAAAATCAAAAAAAAAAAAAAAAAAAAAAAAATCGATATCTTTTGTCCATGTCCCTTTAGATTTCATAAGTTTCTTATTTAAATTTTTATTTATTTTTTAACAATAAAAATGTGTGTATTTTTTTTAAATTTATATTTATATTTATATTTATAACATTCAGTTTAAACAAATCTTTACACCCATTAATATTTATAACTAAAAATTATTAGAATTATAAAAATTAATAAAAATAACAACTTATTTTTTTTTATTTTTTTTATAAATATTTCATAAATTTTTTTTTTTTTATCATTTTCATTCACCAGTAATTTTGCCAATGGAAACAAACATCATCATTTAAATCGGAAAAAAAAAATTATTATTGTAAATATCATTTTCCTTAATAAAAAATAAATAAAAATAAAATAAAAAATAAAACAAAAAAATATATTTTTTTTTTTTTTTTTTTTTTTTTTTTTTTTTTTTGGCAATCATCATTATAATCAAATAAATTATCGTTGTTGTGGGTAACAAATGTGTATTTTCTTAAATCATTCAAAATAATAAAAATCAAAAAAAAATAAATAATTTTAAAAAAAATAAATTTTAAATTTAAAAAAAAGAAAAAAAAAAAAAAACGAAAAAAAATCTTTTAACCAACTTTTTCTGGTCTTTTTTTTTCTTAAAGAATTTTAAATAAACAAAATAAAAGTTTATGTGTGCGTGTGCGAAAAGTGCATTTAAATTAAAATATAATAAATACATAAATAAATAAATAAACAAATATAAATAACATAAATTAAAATAACAATAATAATATAAATCACACGTTTCACAAACCAATTTTTTTTTTTTTTTTTTTTTTTTTTTTTTTTTTTAAAAAAAAACAATTGCCAAACACACATCCCCACCCATCCAGTCATATTCACAAAAAGAAACAAAGGTAAATAATTGTTTAATGCAAATATAAAAAAAAAAAGTAAATACATATTAAATAAACAAAACAAATTATAATAATTATAATAAAATTCATATAATTATTACAATAACCAAAAAAATAAAAATTGACAAAAAATAAAAAGGATCATTATTCGGAATTCAAATATAGTTTAGTATTCGTATTTATGATAGATATAGAGACAAACTACAAAATAAATTATTTAACTCAAAATCAAAATCAAAAAAAAAAAAATCCACCACACCAATAATTGTTGGAATAAAATAAATGTATTTACATCAATGACAAATTACAATATATTGATATAGTATTTGGTAGTAATAGTACTACTTTTTATTCATTAAGTTATTTTATAAAAAAATACATTTTAGAAAGAAAAAAAAAAAGCCCAATAATTATTTTAATTTTTTTTTTTTTTTTAATTATTTTTTTAGAATCAAAATCACACACTCAATCATCAAAACTATCACCAAATTTTGGTTGTATTGTTGTTATGTTAAAAAAAAAACTTTAAAAATTTTTTTTTCAGATTTTTTTATTTATAATAAAATCAAATTGGAAATAAATTTAATAATTATCACATCACAACACAACACAACACTACCATAAAAATATTCATTCACAAAATCACAATAGTAAATTCAGTATATGTATATTAACTATAATAATATTTTTTTTTTTAAAATAAACTTCTAGTATACATAGATTATAATAAAAACATACATGGTATCGATAGATAACAGTATTAGCAATATAGAAAGTTTAAAAATGAAAACTCAAAAAGGAAGTAACAAGGTTATAGATGAAGATGAGGAGATTGACATTATGAATCATAGCGACGGGGAGGATTCTCCGATACAAGTTAAATCAAGTTTTTCTTCAGCAAACCCAACAACAAATAAAGGCAAACCAAAATCTTCAAAAAAAACCAATAACAATAGTAGTAACAATTTAAACACTAATAGCAATAACAATAGCAATAATAATAGTAGCAATTTAAATATAGTTGGCGAAATTGGAAAGGGTTTAAATCAATTTGATATTTCACAATCATTGTAGGTTCACATTTACCATTAGGAATTTTTGGATTTCTATTTTATTTCTTATTTTCAAATATTAATTTTTTCCTTTCAAAATCATCAAATTTAGTAATACTAATATATATAGACCAAATGAATCATTATCACAAGAGTCAGGTTTATTTTTGAATCAAATGGCAGAAGGTAATGGGCAAAAAAAAAAAAAAAAAAATTTAGTTTTTTTATTTTAAAATATTAATTTTATTTTTATCTTTAGAAATTGAAGGTAGCATGGGTTTATTAGATATGTCTACATTACCATCATCAATGCCAATAAATATTATAGGTTCAACAGGTTTAGATAATAGATTTAATCAATATAGCAATGGTTTTATACATAATAATAATATAAATGATCAAAAAAAGAAATTATCAATATCGGCTCCAGCAATACCGACAACTATAGCACTCCCTCCTTCACTTTCATTATCATCATCATCAATAGTAACTACACCATCGCCTAAGAAAAGAAAATCAAAAGATGAAAATACAACAATCAATGAAGAAAATGTAAATAGTAATGTTAAAAGTAGTAAAAATAATAGTAAATCAAAAAAGATAAAGAAATCAACATCCAATAATAATAAAGAGGAGGATAGTGAAGGTTTTGTAATTGAAGAGGATTCAGAAAGTAAATCAAAGAGTAATAGTTTAAAAAAGTCATCATCAAAAGTATCATCGACTAAATTATCATCATCAAAGAAGTCATCATCTTCATCCTCTTTAAAAAAGAATCCATCTCCACCTTCAAAACTGGCTAAAAATTCACCTTTAAATAAAAAATCAATAGAATCTGATAGCAGCAGTATTTACGATGACTCTGATGATTCAGATATGGAGATTAACATTTCAGATCTTGGTTCAGACGACGATTTTTCATTCAAAAATAATTTTAATGGTAAAGCTAAATCTAATAAACAACATGATAAAGAAAAAGAAAAGGATAGGGAAAATAATAAAGTTGATATAGAGGGCAATTATTCAGATACCGAAACTCCAATACTGTCATCCACAAAGTTACATAGCCAAAATAATTCAAACACCAACAATAATAATAATCAAATTTTAAACCATAATAGCAGTTTAAATAATATTTTTAATAATAATAGTAATAGTAATAATATAAATAAGGAGCAATCACTATCATCAAATATTTATCCTGAAGCAAATGTGGGTTTTCATAGTTTATCATTTTTAGCACCGTTTTCGCCATTGGGTTTACCTATATCATCACCAATGTCACCAGGTTTATTAGATTTTATGCCAACAGCATGTCCACTATCCCCTTTATCGCCATTGTCACCTTTAAATTCCCCAACATCCCCATCATTTATTTCTAGTTCCGATAATAAGAATATAGTGGAGGGTAATGGTGCCACACAAACTATGGATATTGATATTTCAAGCGGAGGTATATCAAATAGTAATAGTATTATAAACCTTAATAGCATCAATACCAACATTAATAATAGCAATAATAATATTTATAATAATAGTAATTTAAATACACCAACATCACCACCACAACCAAGTATATTTAGTAATCATATTAGTTTATTTAGTAATCTTTTACCAACTGTTATTCCAAGCGCAACAATATCAGATTTTGATGAGTTTAGTGCAGTAACATCATCAATTATACTATCACCACCATCAGGATCATCATTTATTAAAAAAGAAGATAATTGTAGTAATAGCCAACAACCACAACAAACACAGCAACAGCAATCAAAAAGACACAAAAGATTTACAATGGACCCATTTGTACAAAAGCATTTTCAACTTACAGTTTGGCACGAAGAAGAGAAATTATTATTTAGGGAGTTATTTTGTGCATATGGCAGAGATTGGCAAACAGTATCAACTTTAATGTGTGGCACTAAATCACCAACTCAAATTAAGAATTTTTATTATGATGTTCGTTTAACTTTATTAGCTCCCTTCTTCGGGGTAACTGGTGATGGTGAAATTAAATCAAGAATTATGCTTCCCGAAATGGAGTCTGATAAAAAACATGAAGCTACACCAAAATCACCAAATGTAAATAGTAACAATAAAAGAGTGGGTGATTCAGAAGAAACTCGTGTTAAAAAGAAATCAAGAACTGCCTCAAAACGTTCATTTAGATTTTCAAGAATAGCGACAGCAACATCCAAAACACCAAAAAATGCCCCAAAGCCTTCAAAAAATAAACCATTACCAGAAGCACCTCCAAATGTTAGATATCCAGTTGGTTCTGCGTTATTTTATTTTTATTCAAATGCCGAAACTTGTCCAATTCCAAGGTGGTATGAGGTTAAAATTTTAGAATATGACCCCAAATTTTCAAGTTCCAGTTACAACTCCTCCACCAGCGCCATTACCAGCACCGCAACCAATTTTAAATTCTTTGGATAGTCTTGAAATTAATTTTAGTGATTTAAATACATTGGATACAAACATGGTAGATTTTACAACAGGCATCGAGTTAGATTTTAATTCAACTGCAAATAATATAACGTCACCACCAAAAAATGAAAATAGTAATATTGTAAATAATAATAACTCTGTAACAACACCAACAACAACACCAACAACAGCAACAACTGCTGATATATCTGCTTCAACAAATGCAACCTTAACAGCACAACAACCAACTGTAGCAATGAAAATAGTGACAAGATACAAAATTGTATTGTTTAATATGAATAAAACTAAAGGATTTTGGGTACTCGAGGATCATTTAAAACCAGAGTTAGAGATTGGCACTGAAATTTGGGAGTTTAGCAATGATCCAGAAGACGATATGATGTCTCCAATGACCAATAATAAAGACCTTGATCTAAATTTTACAACAACTATAGCTCCACCAATTTTATCATCACCTTCCCCATCAATTCATTCAAACCATCAGCAAACCCTACAACAACAGGCTCAGCAAAAAGCAATGGAAGAATTTGTAAATACCAGGGAAAATTTATTAAATTGTATAATGTTTGAAAATAGACCAAATGGAATTGAGGAAAGAGATATCGTCGAAAAATTAATTGAATCGATTTTAGAAAGTACTGATAAGATTAAAATAGCGCAATGGTTAGAACAAAAAATAGAAACAACCACCGTACCAAACACAAAATTTCCATATTATCCAGATCCGGAGCCAACCAAGTTTATTTCAAAAGAACTTTTAGAGTTACCAGCTTTCTCTGTAGAGTTTGTTAGTGCAGGTTCTTTAACAATAGTTTCAAAACAAAAGTGTTTCTTTGAATGTATTGGCAATGCTTTTGAAGAAAGAGAAATAGTTTCAATTAATTTTAATTCAATTTTTAATACCTATCAATTTGTTTCAAATATTAATGACAAACCTTTTCTTATCAAACTTTTCGATAATATTTTAAAAGCTACTGATATTTCAGTCGCAAATATTATTGGTAAACCAACCAATAATAATGTAAATAGTAATGTAATAGAATTAAAATCAATTGAAAATATTAAAATCGAACCAAATCAAGTTAAACAAGAGGCAAATTCAATTGATTTGGCTATAAATAATAATAATAATAATAATAATAATAATAATAATAATAATAATAATAATAGTAGTAGTGTTTCTGCCACACCGCAAAATCCTTCAACTGATACTACAAGTGGTGCTAGACTTATTCCAAAATCAGCAACTACTCCAACAAATCCAGACATCACCCCACCAGTTATTTCTGCTACAGCTGCAAAAGCTCCAGTTATTTCTAATCCAACTTCAACCATAGCTCCAGCCCCAACTCCAACCACAGCCACAACTTCACCTCCAATCTCAAATCCAACTATAGCCACTACATCAACAGCTGCTACGGCCCCAGTTATTTCAACAGCTGCAACTTCTTCAGTTGTTTCTGCATCTACTGCATCTCCAAATAAAACATCCACTCCAACACAAGGAACTACCCAAACCCTAACATCAAAAATTGCAACCACCAAACCAATACCAACTGCACCCACCAATATAACAACACAATCAACACCACCTCTATCAAAATCACCATCTAAACAATCAATACCAGCCACTACTAAACCATTAGCTCCAGTTCTAAAGCCTGCAAATACAACTGTATACCAACAAATTGCCACAAAAACCTCATCCCCATCTACTGTACCAATCTCAACTGCAACACCAACTTCAACAGTTCCAAATACTGCTATTAGAAATACAGTTGTTAAGCAATCACCACAACTTATTATTAATAAACCACCAGCAGCTACAGCACTAAAACCTGTAACCTCCACAAACACTGTCACAGGAACCACTCCAAATGTCGTTAGTAAACCAGCCCCATCAACACCAACCTCAACCCCAACTTCAGCACCACCAACCCCAACCTCAACCCCTGCCCAAAAAACTCCTGCAACTATTGTTTCAAGGGCACCTATTACAGCAACACCAGGTTCAACTGCAACTATAGCTCAATCTGTTTCTAAAACTTCACCAACAACATCAACTATTGCTACAGGTACCATCCCTCCAAAACCAGCAAATGCCCTTGCTGTACCAACCAAGCCAGGTGCCACAGTTAATCCAAACTTAAAACCAAAAACCATTGTTACAAGTACTGGCCAAAGAATTTATGTATGTGCTTGTTGTATTAGTAAAAACCCTCCAGGCACAGTTATTCCACCACAGTACCTCAAACCAGTATCCAAAGCAATAGCAAAGCCCACTCCAGGAACAACCTCCTCAGTTGTAACAGGTGCAACAACAGTTCCAGCCAACTATAAAACATCTGCTGTAATTCAACCTAAACCAGCCCCAACTGCTGCTACAACAACAAATGTACCAACTTTAACAACTGCTGTAACACCAAGTGCAGCTAGTAACCCAGTAGCTTCTAAAACCTCATCTACAATTCCATTAACAATAAATAAACCACCAGCAGCTAAAACAGCACCAATAATACCAACACCAACCACACCAACTGCACCAACTACACCAACCACGCCAACTACACCAACCACGCCAACTACACCAACTACACCAACTACACCAACTACACCAACTTCAGCAACACCTGTAGCCTCAAACAACATTGCTTCAAACCCACCAATCGTCTCAACTGCCTCAACACCAGGTGGCAGCATTAATACTATTTCCAATACTGTATCAACTACTGTTCCAACTGCCTCAGTTACAACAACTATGGCAGCTCCAATAATCTCTGCAACACCAGCAAATACAACACCCAATCCAGCCACAGCATCATCCACACAAACATCAACATCTATTCAAGCCTCAGTAGCAACCACAAGCCCCACACAAACTTCAAAAAAGAATAAATCTAATGAAGATAAACATGAAAAATCAGAAAAGAAAGAAAAGAAAGAAAAAGAGAGGGAAAAGAAAGAGAAAAAAGAGAAAAAAGAAAAGAAAGAAAGAAAGCATGAAAAAGAAGAGAAAGAGGAAAAAGAGGATAAGAACGAAAAGAAAAATAAACATGAAAAGAAAAACGAAAAGCATGATAAACACGAAAAACAAGATAAGGAAACCAAAGAAGATCAAAACGATAAAGAAAATGATAAAAACAATGATAAGCAAAATGCAGATGCTGGTATTTTAACTTCAAGTAACCATTTCAATACATTATTTAATCCAGATAAAAGTGTAGTCCCATATAAACTATTCATTTGCAAAAGAGAATTATTATTAGAGTGCAGAAGATTATTAAGAATTCAATGCTCAAGAATTAGTGAGCTTAACAAAATCAATATTGAAACAGGTAAAGATACCCCAGAAGTACTAGGAAAGATGAAAGATCTAATCAACGAACTATCAACATTTAAATTCGCATTATTAGATATAGCTTCAGAAAGATACAAACTATATAAAAACTCAATGGGTGTCTATGGAAATTTTTAAAATAATAAATAACTATTTTATTATCAACAATTTAAAACGCATATCCAATCTATTATTCTGGACCAATAATTTTATTTTTTTTTTTTTTTAAAGGTTTTAAAGAAAAACAAAAAACAGTAATAAAAACCTATTTATTTGTATTATTTATTTAAATTTCTTTTTTTTTTTATATTATATTTAAATTTATAAAAAAATTTTTTACATTTTATTTTATTACTTTTTAATATTACTATTTGTATTATAAAAACTAATGTTGGTTTAAAATAATTTTAATAAATAATAGAGTTTATATTTTTATTTTTTATTATTGGTATTGTTATTATTTGGGAATGGTGCAGCTGTCATTGTCTTTAAATAATTTTTTGTATTTTTTAGCTCTGTTTCTTTTCTTGATTTATCCCATTTTAATAATGGTGCCATGATTTCAATAATTTTTGGAAGTGCAACTTCAGCTTTATCGTGATCTAAAAATGATAATCTAGTTCTTCTGGCAATAACATCCTCTGCTGTGCATGCATATTCTTTTTGAACACCATAAATAACCTCTGCTTCGATATATGGGAATCCCTCGACCAATCTTTTAGTTGTATTTGTTTCATTTGCCAATTTAATAAGGAATGGTGCCTGGTCACCATAACTATGAACTAAATGTGTAGTAATATCCTCTGGTAATCCCATTCCTAAATAAAAAGAAATATTCAGTTTAATATAATTTCATATAATAGCAATTATATATAATAACTTACCATTTAAATATTTTGGCATTTCTGAAGTATATTTTTCACCACCAATAAGTGGTAATGTAGCAGTTACACATGGTTTTGGTACAACAATATTATTTCTTGAGAGTACTTGATTGACAGTATCTTGGGCCATAGATCTATAGGTTGTCCACTTACCACCAACAATTGTAATTAAACCTGATGGTGATTCACGAATTGAATGACTACGATTAATTTGAGAAGTTTTATCGACACCTGTTTGTTTAACCAATGGTCTAATACCAGACCAAGCAGCTAGAACCTGTGATCTATCCAATTTAGTACCTGGTTTACTGTATTCACGAACATTTTCTAAAATAAAATCTACATCTTTTTCGAATGGTTGTGGATTTTCAACAATTGAAGATGGTTCATCAGTGGTACCAATAACTGTTTTACCCTCGAATGGAAGAATGAAGAGAACACGTCCATCTTTAGTTTTAGGATTTAAGAAACCCTTATCGCTTGGTACTAAATCGCCTGGTAAAACAATATGAACACCAGCAGCTGCGGTAACAATTGGTTCAGAATTTGGATCATCCAACATACGAATAGAATCTGAATATGGGCCAGTTGCGTTGACTACAGCTCTAGCTGGTACTGAATATTGTTTGCCTGTAAATCTATCCTTGACAACAACACCTCTAACTCTTTTCTCTACTGCACCTGAATCTTTATTAATTGTATCTTTTTCTTTAATGAAATCTACAACTTCCATATAATTTAAAGTGAGTGCACCCTCTTTAGCAGCAGTAAGTGCAATTGCGACATTCATACGTGAGTCATTGTGTTGGCCATCATAATAAACCTGTGAAGATAGCATACCTTCACGAAGGAATGGAAATTCTTTATAAGTTTGTTCTTTAGATTGGATATGTGATTTTGGAATATCTTTGAATGGATAGAAAAAGTCATAAAGTTTGCAACCAATCCAAAACTTTGGGATATCAATATAACTATAGGATGGAATTACAATTGGTAATGGTCTTGAAAGATGTGGAGCATTACGTAATAAATTTGAACGTTCACTGAGTGCCTCTTTAACAAGCTCTAACTCTGAATAATCCAAATTCATAATGGCAGATTCCAAATATCTAATACCACCATGAATTAACTTTGTACTTTTACTTGATGTACCACTTGAAAAATCGTTTTTCTCAAATAAAGCAACCTTCATCCCACGAGACTGAGCATCCAATGCAACACCTGTACCTGTAGCGCCACCACCAATAACAATTAAATCCAATTCTTCGATTTTTTCATTCTTTGAGTTTACAAATTTCTTATTGATCTCATCCAACTTGTTTAATTGTTGATAACGTGTCAATGCTTTAAACTCTGTAATTGCTCCAAATTTACCCTCTTTATAATCGTTTAAAAGTTTTTGTGTTTCTTCTGATTCTCTTTCTTTTTTTTCTTTTAAATAATCTTCATATTGAAATGATCCAACTGCATAACTAATTACTGCAGGTGATACAATTGCAGTTGATATTAAAAATAGTTTAAATTTTGGAAATAAATTTCTCATTATTTATTAATATTTATATTTATTATTATTTTAAATTATTTTTTATTTTTATTTTTTGTGATATATATAATAAATAAAATATATTTTAATTATAAATAAATAATTCTACAATTGTAATTATAAAAATATATAAAAATATAAATAAATATATTTTATGATGAATGCAAGATGGTATTATAAAAAACAATTATAAAAAAAAAAATAAAAAAATAATTCAAAAAAATTAATTTAAAATTTTTTTTTTTTTTTATTTTATTTTAAATTTACGTAAATGATGCAAAAAAATATGAAATAGGGGAATGTTTGATATCCCCAATTTAGTGATTTTATGTTGCTATTCAATGATAGAAAATTTTATAAAATCTAAATGGAAATTATAAAACTATAAAACTAAATAAAAATTTAAATTATAATATTTTTAATAATAATAATAATAATATTATTATTAATTTTAATAATAATAATAATAATAAAACTACAACTTCCACTGTTATACAATAATAATACAAAAACACAATATATTTATTTTTTTTAATTTTTTTATTTTTTTTTTATTTTTTTTGCAAAAAACGAAAAAATAAAAAAAAAACTTTTTTAAATTATTGGTTTCATTTTTTTTTTTTAATATTTTATTATTTTTATCATTAAAAATAATTAATTAACTAATAATGTTTAAAAGAATAGTTCCAACATTAATTTTAAAAGAAAATATTAATCATATAAATAAAATTAATAATAGACTAAATAATTATAATATAAATAAAATATTTTTTACAACAACCAATAATGAAACAACCACAGCAACCACCAATAATATAAAAAATGAAGAACCAAATGAAATGGATTTAAAATTAAAATTATACAGAGAAAAAAAGATGAAAAAAAAGAATTTTACAGATATGATTGATAAGAATGAGTTTCAAACATTAATAGATGTCAATAAAAAGAATGAAATAAATAGAGTATTATCACAATCACAATCACAATCACCAACAACAGAAGAAGAAAAAGCAGCAGCAGCAGCACAAATACAAAAGGCTAAAAATGTTATTTCAAAAGTAGATTATAATTTTAAAGTAGAGATTTCACCAGGCATATTTACAACACCAGCATTAAGCAAAAGTGATAAAAGTTCAGTAATTGTAACATGTTCAAAAGATTTTGAAAATGAGGCAAGAGAAGTAGCCAATCATTTGGAATTGGATTTCTTAGATTTACCTCAAGTATTAAGATTACCAAACGAATTATTTTCATATCAATCAGTTTTGTTTGTATCGGAAAAAGGTGTTTCACTACATGATTTTGAACCTGCAAACTCCAATAGAAATAGCAATATAAGAAGACTTACTAGCGAAATATTTTTAGATTATACAGCTGGTTCTGTACATCATCGTACTGAATTTGGTAAAAATAGAAAGTCACCAATGATCAGAGCTATTAAAGTAAACTCTAAATTCCCTGATCATGTTATGGATGTCACTGGTGGTTTAGGTAAGGATGCATGGATTATTGCCTCGATGGGTTGCAAAGTTACAGTTGTCGAGCGTAATCCAGTTTTAATTTATATGATGGAAAAAGCATTGGAGAAAGCTAAAGCAAACTCTGACACCTTTGAAATCGCATCAAGAATCACCCTAGTTCACAAAGACTCGATAGAATACTTGGTCGAAAACATCCATTGCGACGAATCATTAAAACCAGACACCATCTATATGGACCCAATGTATCCAGGAAAGAAAAAAGAAAAGTCACTCTCAAAAAAAGATATCAGAGCCGTTAGAAGATTGGTTGGTGGCGACAGAGACTCCACTTTACTTTTTGCTTTAGCAAGAAGATTCACCAAAAACAGAGTAGTTTGGAAACGTCCAAAAGAAGTTGTACCATTAGTAGGATCACAAGCCGAATATAAATCAAGTGATACAGTATTTTATGTATATTTAAAAAAAGATAACAATAATAACAACAAAAGCAATAAAAACAAAGAAATAGAGGAGGACGAAGAGGAAGATTACGAAGACGATGACGAAGATCAAAAATAATAAAAAATAAAAAAAATAAAAAAATATAATTTTTTTAAATTGTATAATTATTTATTTATTTAATTTAATTTAATTTAATTTATTCTCTAATTTCAAAATTAATTGAATTGCTTCATAAACATTATCACAAACATGTTTAGCTGGAATTTCATGATGGTTACCCTCACCTTTGAAACAACCAGTTCTTACCAAAATACTAACCCAACCTTCATTTTCTAAACTATTTGCACCTTTAATATCGGAATATGGATTGTCACCAATTGCATAGATGTGTTTTGGTTGCTTTTGACCTAATTTCTTTAATTGATTGCCCATAAGCTCCTTAGCGTATTGATATGTAATTTCCAATGGTTTACCATACAATGTATATTTTAATTCTCTGCCAGTTTGAGTTTTATATAAAAGTTTAATACATTCCAAGAGTGCACCCATTGTATAACGTGGTAGCACAAATTCACCGCCATATGTGAAATCTGGATTACAAACATGTAAATCGATTTCTTGTTTTTGTGCTACATTTATATTTTCTTTTGTTAAAAGTCCATCTTTACTTTGAAGTATATCTGAAATAACTTGGATACATTCACCCCAATCTAAATTAAATGTTAATAATTAGTTAAAATGTAGTGGTAATTGTGTTAGTGGTGTGTAATACTCTACCTTTTGGTTCCTCTAATAATATAATTGCTTTAATTGGTAATTCATTTTCTTTTTCTTTGATAATATAGTCAGATTTAACACCAGTAGTCCAAAAAGTGGAATACTTGGCTGGGCAAATGTATGGTCTTTGTTCGATGTATTGTTGGAATGAAACAAAGTTTTTGAAACCATAACAATCAGCCAATTTTGCAGAGGTTTGATGGTCTTTGGCGATTAAAAGGACATCTGAATCCTCGTATTTCTTTGCCAAAGGTTTAATTGGTGTATGAGCAACCATAACACGGTCATCCTCAATGGTATAATCCAACACTTTTGATATTTTATCTGCTTTCTCTTTTTCTGTAAATCCACCATTGTTTGTAACAAAAACATATGGATATTTTGGTTCACCAGTTTCTTTATCCTTTAATAAGTTTAATGCCTCTGTTGCATTTGGTATAACAACACCGTCTCTCATTAACACACCATCGATATCGAAAACCACACCAAATGTTGATTCATTATTAATTTCTTGGGCCATTATATTTGTTAAGGTTTTTAATGTAAATATATTTATATAAATGTTTTAATGTTTTGTTTAATAGTTAAAGTTATAATTTAGAAAAAAAACGAATTGTTTTTTTTTTTTTTTATAATTTTAATTTTTTTTTTTTTTTTTAATTATTTTTTTTTTTTATATTTCCCAAATTAAATCTTTTATAAAAAGCAAAACAATAAATTTAAAATTCGAAAAAAGGGGGTGTTTTTTTTATTTAATCATTAGATATAATCATTTTATTGGTGAATCTTAAAATGTTAAAGTTTAAAATGAAATTTTTTTGTTTTATTTTAAAAAAAAAAACAAAAAATAAAAATAAAAACAAACAATAGATAAAAATAAAATTAAAGATAAAAATTAAAATTAAAATAAAATAAATAAATAATAAATTATAAAAAATAAAAATAAAAATATAAACCAATTCTTTTTTTTTCAAATATTTTAGCTTTGAAAAAAAATGGTTTTACAATAAAATGATAATTTTATTTTAAAATACCCAAACCAAAATGGGTATTTTAATTTTATTTTTTTTTTATTTAAATTTTTATTTTTTAAAATATTTTTTTTTTTTTCTAAAAAACTATAAAAAATCAAATTTGTTTTTATTTCTTTTTTTTTTTTCATAAACTTTAAATAAATAAATATATATAAATTAAAATGGAAGGTGAAGATGTTCAAGCTTTAGGTATGTTTTATAAGATACAAATAAAAAAAAAAAATTAAAAAAAAAAAAAATTAAAAAAATTATATTAATATAAATTTTTTTTTATAAACAATAGTTATTGATAACGGTTCAGGTATGTGCAAAGCCGGTTTTGCTGGTGATGATGCCCCAAGAGCTGTTTTCCCATCAATTGTTGGTCGTCCAAGACACACTGGTGTTATGGTCGGTATGGGTCAAAAAGACTCATATGTTGGTGATGAAGCCCAATCAAAGAGAGGTATCTTAACCCTCAAATACCCAATTGAACACGGTATCGTTACCAACTGGGATGATATGGAAAAAATCTGGCATCATACTTTCTACAATGAATTACGTGTTGCCCCAGAAGAACACCCAGTCTTATTAACTGAAGCCCCATTAAATCCAAAAGCTAACAGAGAAAAAATGACTCAAATTATGTTCGAAACCTTCAACACCCCAGCCATGTACGTTGCCATTCAAGCCGTCTTATCATTATACGCCTCAGGTCGTACCACCGGTATTGTCATGGATTCAGGTGATGGTGTCTCCCACACTGTTCCAATCTATGAAGGTTATGCCTTACCACATGCTATCTTACGTTTAGATTTAGCTGGTCGTGATTTAACCGATTACATGATGAAAATCTTAACTGAACGTGGTTACTCATTCACCACCACTGCTGAAAGAGAAATCGTCAGAGATATCAAAGAAAAATTAGCCTACGTCGCCTTAGACTTTGAAGCTGAAATGCAAACTGCTGCCTCATCATCTGCCTTAGAAAAATCATACGAATTACCAGACGGTCAAGTCATCACCATCGGTAACGAACGTTTCCGTTGCCCAGAAGCCTTATTCCAACCATCATTCTTAGGTATGGAATCAGCTGGTATCCACGAAACCACTTACAATTCAATCATGAAATGTGATGTTGATATCCGTAAAGATTTATACGGTAATGTCGTCTTATCAGGTGGTACAACTATGTTCCCAGGTATTGCTGATCGTATGAACAAAGAATTAACTGCTTTAGCCCCATCAACCATGAAAATTAAAATCATCGCCCCACCAGAACGTAAATACTCTGTCTGGATTGGTGGTTCAATTTTAGCCTCACTCTCAACTTTCCAACAAATGTGGATCTCCAAAGAAGAATACGACGAATCAGGTCCATCAATTGTCCACAGAAAATGTTTCTAAACAATTACTTGTATCATTTATTTATTTATTGTAAACTTATTTATTTAATAAAAACGAATATAAAAATTATTTCTATTTTTAAATGTTGATTTTATCCTTTTAAAAAGAAATATATAATCTAAAAAAAAAACTATAAAACTTTTTATTTACAATATTTTTTTATTTTTTTATTAATTTTTTATATTATTTAAATATTTAAATTATAACTGTGATATAAAATATTTAATTCTTGTGATATTTCTTCCATTGAGGCTGGGCCAAAGGTTTCGCATTTTTCAAATAGCAAATTACATTCTTGTAAAAAGACTTCTAATGTTTTAACTTGACTTTCAGCTTCCCTTTTTAAATTGCCTATCTTTTCTATTTCTATTTGTTTGTCATCGATAGATTTGATTAGATGTGCTTTTTCATTATTGAAACCCAACAATGCCATATCTAAATGTGACTGTTTGTCATCAAGTCTTGATATTTGACCAACTCTTTTTCTAACCTCTACTTCATTTTCTGTTGCTTTCTTTATTAAATCATTTAGAGTATCTGTAAGTTCTATAACTTTATCTGATTCAACAGCACCTATTGGATTATATAAATGATTAAAAACATCCAAAAACACAGCTACTGTTGATGTTTGATTATCAATTTTGAATTTTAAATCTTCAATTTCATTATTTAATTGAATCAATACCTCTTCATACACCTTTCTATCACTATTTAAATTTTCTTTTTTATCTTCTATATCTTGAATGTATTTTTGAGCTTGATTAATTTTTCCTATTTATAATGAAATATAAATTTAAATTTGATTAAAATTAAAAATCTTTTAAATATATATATTTGTGTGTTATATAATTTTAATTTTAAAATTTACCATCTAATTCTTTATATTTTGTTTCTTTGTTATATTGTAGTTGTTTTGTTTCATCTTTTAGTTTAACGTCGTACTCATCCAATTTTACATTGTTTTCTTTTATTAAATTGTTGACCCCTGATATTATTTGTCTAATTTTTTCTTTAAAAATTTCATATCCTGCTTCATCCATGGTATATTTATATTTATATGTATATGTATATTATGTAAACAAAACTTTAAATGATAAAAACACAAAATTGTAACTGAATGATATTAAAATTATATTAAAAAAAAAAAAATAAAAAAATAAAAACACACAATGGGGTTAACTTAATAAGTTTACATTTTTTTATTTTTTTATTTTTTATTTTTTTTTGGCAATTTACAAAAATTGAAAAATATATTTGATTTTAAAAGAAAATAAAATTATTAAATTTATTGTGATCATATATTAATAAATATATATATTTTTAAATTTAAATCAATATTATTTTATTTATTTATAGAAATTAAAAAAAAAATAATTAATTTACAAAATTTCATGAAATAAAAAAAAAATTCAACAATTAAATTTTTTTTTTTTTTTAAATTTTTTTTTTAAAATTTTTATTTATTTTTTTTTTTTATTTTTTTTGAAAATCGTTTTAATATTTTTTTTAGTTCTATTTAAACATTCATTTTATTAAAGCAAAAATAAAAGATAGAAAAACAGAGATAGTTTATTTCTTCTTTAATTTTAAAGCTTCATACAAATATATTGAAAATTAATATAGTCAAATAAAAAAAAAAATAATTTTATATAAAAATGTTATTTAATAGTTCAGTCACAAATAACCATAATCCAAATAAAGATATAGAATTACAAGGACCAATTAATGATGGTATATCTTGTTTAAAGTTTTCACCCAAAACAAGTAATTTAATTGTAGCAGGTTCATGGGATCAAAAGATTAGATGCTGGGAAGTTAACACACCATCATTATCATCACAACCAAGAGCAATGATCAGCCACGAAGCAGCAATTTTATGTACTGACTGGAATGGTGTAAGTAATATAATTAACATATAAAAAAGTATTCCCGACGAGAAGATCAATAGCTAATCAATTTTTTTTTTTTCAAATTCACAGGATGGCACACAAGTATTTACAGGTGGTGTTGATAATAAAGTTAAACTTTGGAATTTACAAACTAATCAAATGGTTCAAGTCGCACAACATAATGCACCAGTTAAAGATTGTTTTTGGATTGAGGAAAGTAAAGTTTTGGTTACAGGTGGTTGGGACAAATCAATTAAATATTGGGATACCAGACAGTCAACCCCTGTTCTTTCATTGGATCTCTCAGAAAGAGTTTATGCTATGGATTGCCTGTATGTATTTTATATATAATAATAATAATAGTTTATTTCTCAACTGTTACTAACATTTATATTCTTTTTATATAGTTATCCATTATTAGTAGTTGCAACAGCAGATCGTAAAATCTACGTATACAATCTCCAAAACCCAAGTGTTCCATATAAAACAATGGAGTCATTATTAAAATATCAAACTCGTAGTATTGCATGTTTTGGTGAAAAGAATGGTTTTGCTTTAGGCTCTATTGAGGGTCGTGTTGCAATTCAATCATTTGAGGAAAAGCCAGAGTAAGTTTTAGTTTTTTTTTTTAGATATTTGAAAATTCAAATTAAATACTAATTTTTTATTTATTTATAGATTATCATTTACATTCAAGTGTCATAGAGAAAATGATACATTAGCATACGCAGTTAACTCAATTTCATTTGCATTACCATATGGTACTTTTGCAACAGCAGGTTCAGATGGTGGTTTCAGTTTTTGGGATAAAGAATCTAAATTTAGACTTAAACAATTTACCAAAGTACCACAACCAATTACATGCACAGCTTTCAATTCCGATGCAAGCTTATATGCTTATGCATCATCATACGATTGGTCTAAAGGTAGTCAAGGTTTTGATCCAAATAGTCAAAGTTATGTTTTCGTTCACCCAGTTGGTGATGAAGCTAAAAAAGGTAATAGAACAGCAAAAAAAAGATAAATTAAATAAAATATACAAAATTAAAATAATAATAATAATAATAATAATAATATGAATAAATAGCAATAAATAATAAAAAATAATAAAAAATATTAATAAATATTAATAAATAATAATAATAATAATAATTACAATATTTATAATTATAATAGGAAAGAAATAAAAAGAAACTCTGTATAAAATTCAACAATAAACCAAAAAAACAAAAGATTTATTCTTTTTCCCGAATAAATTTTTATTCTCTAGTATCTAGTATCTAGTATCTAATTTTATATTTTTTAATTTTAATTTTTTTTTTTTTAAACTATTGATATATGATAGAAATATATAAACCAAAATATTTAATTGATACACTTTTTTATTTTTTTTATTTTTTTATTTTTAAAGATATCTGATTATAATTTAACAATATTTAACCTTCATTCTTACACCAATGCCTGGAAGGGCTGGGTCAGTAACAGTGATTTCATCACCTTCTTCAATTCCTAATTGTGGTAAATTTTTTTCGAGATTGGGAACAGTTGATGCATGAAGAATACCTTGCATGAAAATATTTTTACCATTGGCTCTGAGTGATGGTTTTTTGAATTGGAAACGTGAATCGGTTGTAATCTTTTCTAAGAACTCTTGAAGATTTGCAGTTTTGTTAAATTCAACAGTAACAATATTTGTACCACAAACAGCACAACCTTCTTTCATTTCATATTCGAATGTAAATGTGTAAACACCGTTTAAACCATTGTACATCATATAATTGTTTAAATAACCACTGCTATCTGTGCAGAATTTAAATGCTTCATTGCAACAAGCGGCAGCAATAATAGCATTGGTTGATGCAATAGCTGGAATAATATTTTTAGCAACACCTTGGGTTAATTTATATGTAACACCTTGAATATTAAAATTTTCAGCTCTTTTTTTGGCACATTCAAATAACCAATTCATATGATCTGGATTATCGTTATCAAATTTCTCTGTTGATTTTATAAAAAAGAAAATTATTAGTAACATGTAATGTATTTAATGCTGTATGCCAATGAAGGTATTTAATATTTACTTGGGTCGAATGGTTTTTCAAGAGTGGCATCTTGAAGACCAAATAATAAAGCCCATTGAATACAATGTTCTGGTACACGTGGAGTATTGGCAATAGTGCAAATTGCATAGGAAACTTGTGGTGGAAAAGCTTCTAATGAACATTCAAAACATGATGAAATTCTTGGGAGAATAACTCTTGCTTGACCTTTAAAACCTTCTGTGCCACCGTCAACTAATGGGATAACAGTTTCTGGGTCAATATCACCATTTTCATCAACAACAACCAAGTTTACTAATAAACCATTAATCCATCTACGAGCTTCAATTGAATCTAAACCTGCAATTACTATTTTAAATTGTCTATAATAATCTTCTTCTTTATCTTGAATTCTACATTTATATCTGTTATTTTAGGGGGTATATATTATTAGTTATTGTTGCAGTAAGTAATATAGTTATACTATATTATTCTATTGTTTATTACTTACGGGGTTACATTACAGCCAGTAATTCTATTATTAATAAAAGCTGCAGCAACTTCAGCTTTTGATTTACCAACATCTTTTCTTCTGAAAAGGAATTGTCTATTAAGATTTGAAACATCAATGGTATCCATATCAATTACATCAATATTTCTAAAGCCGGAAAGGGCAAGATTCTTTAAAATTTCACAACCTAAACCACCAGCGCCAATAACTAAAACTTTGAAATCATTTTGTAAATTATTCATAATTCTTGGTGTTTCTTTTGTGTCTGGTTGGAAATCTGGTGATGCAAATGGACCTGATCTTTTAATAATCTTTTCTATATCCATCCATCTTCCTGGTAAATCTAAATTAGTATCCATTGTTTCCATTTTATAAAATTTATATTTATTGTAATTATTATTAATAAAAATTTAATAAATAAAAAAAAAAAAAATGTGATTTTTTATTTTTATATTAAAAAAAAAATTTAAAAAAAAAAAAAAATTAAAAAAATTAATTTCAAAAAAAAAAAAAAAATATTTTAAGAAAAAAATAATAAATAATTTTTTATGGAAATAAATAATAATAAAATGATTATTTTTTATACTTATATGATTAAATAAATGATCAAATATAAAAATAAATTTAATTTTTTTAAATAAAAACCCTCTTTATTTTATAAATTTTTTTCCCCCAATTTTTTTTTTTTTTTAAAGTTTTGATTTTGAAATGTTTAATTTAAAAATGTGGTTAATATTTTTATAAACCATTTGTTTTGTAACTTCCCAATCTTTAGTAATCAAGCCTATTGTTTCATCAGTCATTTTGATTGTATTGGAGAAATATAAATTTTTAGCAAAATTTAGATTGTGGAAAGTTTTCAAACGAATACAACACATTTCTTTAGATTCTGAAATTTTTTTAACCCATTCATCATATTCAATCATTTTTAAAGGATACTTTTCTTCTAAATAGCCAAAGAACTTTTCAATAGGTTCGTGTGATCCAAATAAATTGTATGATTTAAACTTTAAGTTGTTGTTCCATAATGATAAATTAAAGGTAAAGTTTTGAACTATATTAGCAGATAACCATGTAATGGGTACTTGAAACACTTTGAAATCACTACTGAGATTGGGGTATGCCATGACTGCATATGAGCATTGGATAAATAGTTGAAGCAAATCATTATCATTTCCAACTCCATTATTAGGATTGGCATAAATAAAAGGTGGTCTAATATTGATTATATCAAGACCACGGTTTGCAGCTTCTCTTAATAAATATTCTCCCACTACTTTAGATTGAGCATATCCTGGAATATTGTTTAATTTATCTAAAGTTACCAATCGGTTATCGTTGAAACCATTGGTGTCGAATTCATTATTTAAATAAATTGCAACAGTTGAAAATGTCATAAGTTTTTTTAAATTATTTAAAAATGCAAATTTAATAATTTCTAAAACCCCATTAACATTGGCTTCTTTATTTTCAACATAATTGGAATTTAAATCTACATTGGCAGCAGAGTTAACAATTATGTCTATAGAGTTACTTAAATAATCATACTGTTGATTGGATAGATTGAATTGAGGTTTTAAAAGATCACCCAAAACTGGTTCTATTTTGCTAAGTTCCATTTTATTTAAAAGCCCAAAGAGTTCATGGGTTTTAAGCCCATTGATTAATGAATCATATGCATCTTGAACCGACTTTTTATTTCTAATTAAACAGTATAATTTCTTTACTTTGTTTGATTTACAGTAGTTATACATCAAGTATGTTCCTAAATACCCTGAGGCTCCTGTTAAAAAAATATTTACTGAACCATTTAAATTATAGTTATTGATTTTGTTATATTTGGGGGTTATATTTGGGTCAAGTATAATTTCATTTTCCCAAAATTCAATATCATATTTAGTACTTTTAGTTGGGTTTTTAATTTCATTAATAATTGTGATTATTATATCTTGAATTTTAAACTCTCTTAATTGCGAAATTGTAAATATATTATCTGTGTACTCTTCATCAATATATCTTCTTAATCCCACTAAAAATAATGAGTCTGCACCTAATTCTCCCAATGTAATTTCTAAATTTTTGGGGTTGATTTCGAATTGTTTTGAAATAAAATTTAAAATATTTTTTTCAATTAATGAATTTGGGTTTTTATCATCTAAGTTTTTTTCATTAGTTGTTGTTGTTGTATTATTATCTTGAATATTATATTGTAAATAATATATTTTTTTTAAAGATGAATAAAATTGTTTAAATTGGTTCATTTTTGTAAAAGTAAAAATATTTTTTATCATTTCCTCTTTTTTAAAATAAGATGGGGGTAAATTGTTATAAATTTCCTTTAAACTGTGGACCATCATAACTTGAGGTGTAATTTCAACAGTTATTGGGGAGTCACCTAATTTATTATCTTCTAAATACTTTAAAACGTTGATCATACCTAAATTAAAGTTTACTGGGTTAACAAATGAAAAATAATTATATTTTTCATCAAATAAAAATGAATCTTTGAATAGTTGGCCGGTATGACATGAAATAATTGGGATTTTAGGTTGTTTATTCTTTAATTTATATGAATGCATTGACCCGGCAAATCTTTCAACATACTTAGTATGAACAGATACTACTGACCCAAAAAAAACATTAAAAATATTAAATTTCTTTGATAATATTTCTGAAAATTGCTCTAGTTCAGTTTTCCATCCTCCAAGTACAATATTTTTATGTGTGTTAATACATGCAATTTCAAAGTTTGGGTAGTCTTTAGAAAATTTAGTTTTATAATCTTCCTCTGACATATTTACTGACAATAAAGTTCCACCTTCATTTTTTAAAATTAAATTTCTGTTGTATTGAATTTTAACTGCAGTTCTTAAATCAATCATACCAGAGCAATATGCTGCTGAAAATTCGCCTATGCTATGAAAATTAAAAAATTAATATTTTATTTTAAAAAAATATTATTCATTAGAATTTAAATTAATTACCTGTGGCTCATTAATATATTAGGATGAACACCATAGTGTTTATATAGTTTAAATAGTGAAATTTGATACATCATTAAAAATGAATGATTTATTAAAATGTCTGTATTTTTATTTCTTTCATCAAGTGGCATATTTTTTACTTTTTCTAATACTGAATAGTTATAAAATTCATGCATTAATGAGTCTATTCTATGAACCCATTTTTTAAAAACTGGTTCTTTATTATACAACTCTTCTGCAATTCTTTCCCAATTTACAACTTGACCAGAAAAAATAAAAATTAAGGGTCTATGGTTATTTTCCATTTTTATATAACTAATTTGAAAAATTATAATTTAATCTGATTTTTAATTTAATAAAGAAAAAAAAAAAAAAAAAAAAAAAAGGAAAAAGAAAGAAAAAAAAAAAAAAGGATAAAAAAAAAAAAAGATAAAAAAAAAAAGATAAAAAAATAAAAATTAAAAAAAAATATAACTTTAAAAAGGAACAGATAAATTAAAAAAAAAAAAATAATATATTTATAATTTTATGAATTTGAGATCTCATATGGATTATTATTTATTTGTCTTTTTTAATTTTTTTTTAGCGGAGGGGTTTGTGGTTATATTACAAATTTAGAAATCTATAAGTGATTTTTTGGCTGTGTGGTGTGTTACAGGGTGTGGATTTATATATTTAATATTTTTTTTTTTATATCTATAAAAAAAGTAATGTAAAAATCTCTAAGTAAAAAAAAAAAAAACCTTCTCTAAATAATTTGATACAAAGATTGGGACTCACTCACTTAAAACAGTCTAAATTAAACTTATTTTTTTTTTTTTGTATAATCTTTAATATATCATATGAATAATTAAGAATAGTTTTTTTAAATATAAGTTTTACTTTATTATTATTTATTAAAAGTTTATTTTTTGTCATTTCGTTTCCCAATGAAAATAAAGTTTCCTCATCACATTTAGATTGGTAATTGAGTATTATAATAGTTTTTAAAATTCTAAAGTAATTTGTTGTTTTGTTCAATAACCTGTATATTTATAAAAAAAAGGAATTGATACAATTTTATAAAAAGATATTGTTTAAATCTATTGTATAAATTAATAAATATTTATTCGGAATAAAGATTTTCATATCGAATATCCTATCTTTTTATTATATAAATTTTGATAGTAAAAATGAAAAAATAAAATAAAAATTAAAAAATTAAAATAAAAAAAAAGAAATATATAAAATAAAAATTTTTTTAGTTGATTGTGATTATTTTTTTTAAAAGAAATAAAAAAGGAAATAATTAATTTAAATTAAAAATAAAGTCAATTATAGATACACCCATATTTCTACAAATTATTATGTTTGGTGACACCATTGCACCTTATTAAAAATATCAAATTAACACTTTTTTAATTTAAAATAAATCTGATATTAAAAAAAAAATCTATATAAAAAAAAGCACTAATATTTGTCAATAAAATAAACTATTGGAGAATCTCTATTTTATTTTGTGGTAAAAAAATAATTTGAATCTATTAATATTAATTAATTCATTTTAAAAACAATACTTTTTTTATTTATTTTAACATAGAGTTTGAATATTATCTTCATTTTTCTTTTAATTTTGATAAAAAATCACTATTCTTATTGTAATTACTATCACTATTATTATTTAATTTTTTATTATTAAATGATGGTTGAAAACTTTAATCTGCACAATAACCCATCTAAGTGTATTTCTTTGAGATAACTCTGCTGTAAAATTTTTGAATTGGGTAATCCGAAATTTTTCTTTAGTAACTCCAATAGTAGTTTAAACCTAAAAAATTATTTAAATAATTTGACACCTAGTAATGGGGATGTATATAATACACCTGCACCGCTAATTAAAAAACATAATGTTTGTAAAATGAACTTTATTTAAAAAATTTATAAAAATATACATACATTTCAATACCTTTAACTACATTATTTATATCAACACCAAAATCATTTAGTTTTTAGTTTAACCAATAAAATAAAAAAATTTGAAAGAAATTAAAAAAGTTTGAAAGAAATTAAAAAAATTTGAAAGAAATTAAAAAAATTTACAAAAAAATTAAAATTTTTTTTTATTTAAAATCGTTTTAGTGTTTATATTAATAAATTATGGATTTGTGTTAGATTGTTAGGTGTGATGGTTGTAAATGGTGTTTATACAGCTGGAATGTGACTTTGAGTGAGTTTATACTGTTCGATGATGTATTTGGGTGAGAATGGTTGATGTGATGGTTGTAAATGGTGTTGAACTTTGAAAGAAAAAGGTGACTCTGGTTCTTAGTTATGGTTACCCAGAAGATTGTTGTGAACTTTGATTGATTATTTGGCGAGACCTCCAATGTTAGATTAGAAACTGATACGTATTGATATTGAAAAATAAGAATTAGAATTAAACTAAAAAAATATATTATAGTTAGTTTCTTTTAAATTCAAATATTATAACAATTATGTAAATATTATTATAGCTACCTTAATGAATTATTAGATACTGTGGAACTGGAACTGGAACTGGAACTGGAACATTTATTATTTTATTGAACTTTTACTTGCTATTTTCTGAAGAGCTGAACTGTATGATGAAATTTTGATAAAGAGGTGAGGTGACTAATTTTTGAATTCCTTTGAGAATCTGTTTCGGATGATTTGGAAAACTTTTAAAAATATCATTAATTGAAATTATGAGTGGAAAAATGTAACTAATATCTAGTTCTTTATCTATTTAATTTAATGAAACATTGATAATGAATGTAAATTATTAATTTAATCGCCATCGATTCATAAAATGAAACTTTGAATTAGACGATTAAATTAATATTTAGTTCTTCAATGATTTCATTAAAATAAAAAATTGAATAAAGTACCTAAAATATTAATTGAATTGCTATCGATTTCATGATTAACCGATTCGCATTAAGTTTTCTAATTCTGGATCTTCGAAATTATATCTACGACGAATTTCTCTAAGTTGATTATACATAGCTTCAGCGTCAAATTCATCGGATTCATCGGATTCATCAGATTCATCATCGGAAAAGTCATCTAAATCATCAGGGATCTGATTATTTAAATTTCTAAGTTGACCTCTATTTTCAACATGAAATAATTCACCATTATGTGCTCTCTACAATTAAAAAAAGAAATAAATTAATATATATTTTTTATTTATTAAGTATAAATATGAATGTATGAATTACTTACTTTGGTATTGAATCTTTTTCTACAATAAGGGCAAGTATTTTTTTTTTTGGACCAATCAGTAATGCACTTGAAACAAAATTTATGGTTACAATCTATGGTGCATACATTAATGGCCTCCATAATTTCGTAGCAAATGTAACATTCGCCACCTTCTTCATGTTCTTCTTGAATTTCTTCTTGTTCCTCTTCTTGTTGTAAACGTTCTTGTTCTAAACGTTGTTGTTCTAAACGTTGTTGTTCTAAACGTTGTTGTTCTAAACGTTCTTGTTGTAAACGTTCTTGTTCTAAACGTTCTTGTTCTAAACGTTGTTGTTCTAAACGTTGTTGTTCTAAACGTTGTTGTTCTAAACGTTGTTGCTCTAAACGTTGTTGTTCTAAACGTTCTTGTTCTAATTTTTCTAATCTTTCCTTTTCTAATAATTCATTTTTTTTACGTTCTTCTTCTAGTTTTTCCAATCTTTCTTTTTCGGCACGTTCACTTTCAGCACGTTCTCTTTCAACACGCTCTCTTTCCATTGTTTCCATTTCCTGTTTTTGTTTTTCTATTATTTCCATTTCTATACGTTTTTTTTCTTCTTCAACCCTTTTAATTTCCTCCTCGTCTTCAAATCTATGTTTTTTTAAAGGGTGAATGTTGTGACCAATATAGTTTTGATCATCAGTATCCAATGGTCTCTTCTTCATTGGAGTATTAACAGTTGAATTTGGGGTACCTGTATAATTGAAAACTGGTGGAATAATAGATGGTTCTGGGTGTTGTTGGGGTTGAACAGATGCTAAAACCATATCAGGAGCAGAATAAGATGAGTTTCTTTTTTTAATAGATGGGTTATGGTTAGATTGAACCCTTGGAAATGGAATTTGTTGTTGTTGTTGATGTTGTTGTTGATTTTGATGTTGTGGTTGAGAAATTTGATTTTGTTGGTTTTGTTTTATATTTAATGGAACAGTATAATGGATTGGTGTAGATTGTTGTGGGTAGGTGTTGTTGCTGAATAAACCATTGTTGTTGTTGTTGATATTGTTATTGTTATTGTTAATGTTATTGTTATTGTTATTGTTATTGTTATTGTTGTTATTATAGTTATTGTTGGTTGAATATTTATTTACAAAATACCATGATAAAACACCTAGTAATGCAGAAATAAAGAATATTAAAACTGCTAGAAACATTTTATATTAAATTATGATTATTAAATAATGATTGCTGAATATTATTTAATTAATATAAAAAGTTATTGTTATTAAAATTTAATATTTTATTGATTACTATAGTAAATAATTAATTGTATGAAGATAAATTAATAAAAAAAAAAAAAAAAAAAAAAAAAATTTCTTTTGGCAATGAAATTTAAAAATTAAAAAAAAATTTAAAAATTAAAATAAAAACTTTAAATTAAAAAAAAAAAAAATTTTAAATCATTATAAAAAATGTATGGGGTGACCCACAAGGCATAGTGGTTGTAAAAAAAAATTTTTTAAAAAAATTAAACAGATGATTCCTTCGAAAGGAAAAAGTAAATCCATTTGGGGAACTTCAAGATTATTATATTAATAATAAAAAATTATAGCAATTTATGAATTTCTTCAATAAACAAATTAAAATAGTAATTACATTATATGGAACTTCATTACTATTAAAATTTCAATGATTAATTTACATTAATACAATGATTTATTTTTATGATTACTTTTTTAGTCAATATAAAGAAAATTAATTATTTTTATTATTTTATCTTTTTTTTCTAAAATGATATTAACCATTGGTTAATTTATTATTATTTTTTACTTAATGATTATTAAATATTGATTATTAAATATTGATTTATTGTCATTTATTAAATTTTTTTTTTTTCTCTTTTTTTTTTTTTTTTTTTTTTTTTTTTTTTTTTTTTTTAAATAAAAAATAATTAATTTTTAAAAAATAAAAAGATGATATACTAAAAATTAAATATATATTAAAATATCAAAAACATTATGAAATTTGAACAAACATACAATATCAGATATACTAATGTCAGTTTATTTTTTTTTTTTTTTTTTTAAATTATTGTTAATAAAATTTTAACAACCACTAAACAATTAATAATTAACCAATATAAAAACAATTTTATAATTTCCCTACTTTTAATTTTATTAATTATTAATAAATTATTGCTTACTAATTAAGCATCTATATTACTGAGGTTTTTGTAAAAAAAAATTTGAATGTGATATGTATTTTATATAATAGAATTAAATTAATTGCTCCTGGGTCTTCCTATAAATGCCTTTGATTTAAATGTGTACTTTGCCACTGATACTATTGTTGTTGATGGTATTATTTTTGTTTTATATTATCATTCTATAAATGTTATTTATAATTTGTTTATTGTTTTATTTTATTCTTTTTTTGGATTTGAAATTACTAAATATAAAGAACCAATATAATGTGATTGATTACGATAATGGCCATATTTCTTATCCCATTCACCAGAATCGAGATCTTTTTTAATATTATTAATATAGATATTTCTGGTTTCATCATCTACAAATGACCAAGCAGAGCAACTAGAGTATGAACCTGGACAATTATTTACAAAAAACTCTGGTCTAGCGTAATAACCTTCGTTAAAGAGGTCGTGGCATTCTTTTGGAATTGGAACTGGAACAATTTCTACACTACCACCTAACACTTGTGAGATCTTATTTAAATCTGGATAACGGGTTGATTCGGTTTGAAATACATTTGGTGCATAATCGTACATCCAAAAGTCCATTACTTTGTGTGGATCACATGTTAAAATAACAACTGGACCTTTAGTAACTCTTCTCATTTCGGTCAAACCTTTTTCTAATTGTGGCCATTGGTGAACACTGAATGTAGTCATTGATGCATCGAAATGATTGTCTGGAAATGGTATATTTTCTGCAACCCCATCTACGGCTTGTGCTAAATGCTTTGGACGCTTTTCTCTCATTGAAGCGGATGGCTCTAATGGTGTAACTTCGTATTTTTCATCTGTTGGTTCATAAGATCCTGCACCAGCCCCAACATTTAAAATCTTTTTGCTATCTCCAATTGCATTTAAAATTGCTTTTTTTATCTCTGGTTCCTCTTGTCTAAAATTATGATAAGATTTACCAAAAACATTATAATTAACATCACCACCCGGTCTTTCTACACTTTCTTTTTGATCTTGCATATTTCTTTTTAATTAATTTAAATAAACTGTAAAAATAAAATTTTTAAAACTAAAAAAAAAATTAAAAAAAAAAAATTAAAAAAAAAAAAAATAAAATTTTTTTGTCATTAATTGCGTGTAGTTATTTCGTGATGGGAATATTGGTATTTAAAGTAACTTAATTTTTTAATCTGATGAAAAAATTCTGGTATTTGATTTTTAGAAAATTTGGGTAAAAAAAAAAAATTAATAATAATCAAAACCCACATTTAAAAAAAAGGTTAATCGAAAAAAGTGGTTGGTAAATTTTTAATGGGGTATTAATATAAAAAATATGTGTCTGAATGGTTTATTTAAATTTAAATTTCTTTAATTTAATTATAATTATCTAACTGAAGCATCAGCATCATATTTTGGTTTTGAAGCTAGCTTTTCTTCTTCGGTGAGTGGTCTATTTAATTTTTTTTCTCTTTTTTCTCTTTTTACTCTTTTTCCTTTTTTATCTCTTTTTTCTTCAACTTCAAAATCTGCAAAATCATATTGGTCAACTTCATTATCTGGAACTAAATTAAGTACTTTGTGTGGAATCTATATTTATAAATGAATGAAATTATTATTATTGTTGTTAATATGAAAGTTCAGTTTATAGAAATTTAATGAATTTCAATACATACTGATGGTCTAATTTTACCAACAACCCAACCAAATCTATTCTTTGGTGGATCTAAAGTTAAATAAAGTCTAAAGTGTGAAATATAAACACCATGTCTTTCTTCCTATAAAATTGAATTTAAAAATTAATTTATTAGTATTAATATCAATAAAAAATACAATAATAACCTTTGAATAAATATATTTACTTTTGCAATTTCGATTGGGTTACCATTGTAATCTCTAAGACCCATTTTATGTAATACTTTAATTGAAACCTTTAAATATGTGGCTTCTTCTTCATTCATGAATTTACAGAAATTGATTTTTGAAATACCAAGGAGTTCATGATTAAGAATTTTATAATTACCTTCTAAAGTGTGGATGAATTTTGCAGTTTCCTCCATATACTAAAATAAAAAAAAATAAAAAAATTTAATATTACCATTAAAATAGATAATAATAATAATTATAATAATAATAATTACCTCATCTTCGGTATATTGTTCCAATTCTCTAAGATTACCACGGAAATAATGATAAAAGTAATTTGGTAAAAAGTCGGTTCTTAATTCCATTAAAAGTGTTTCTAATGAGGTTTCTGGTAGATAAGTATCCCATTCATTGATGATCTTATTATTAGTTGGTGAACCTTTGTAGAATTTTTTAATGAGTGTATCATAAACATAGGAGGTTGCGTATTTTTCTGGTGGGGTAAGAATATCCATAAGCTTGTCTACAACTTTAATAAAAATTGGATCTTTTAGAGTTGGTTTAATTTCGATTTTTTCAAGTTTAACTGGGTAGTTGTTTGGGTTATCTGGACTTTTTAAATCTCTACCACCTGTCTCTTCTTGGTTTTCGTATTCTTTATAACGTTCTTCTTTTTCGAATAATTTCTTCTCTTCTATTGCTTCCATTTCTCTAATTTTGTCACCAAATTCCATTTCGAGCTTTCTTTGTAAAAATTCTAAATATGGTTTTGGAAGTGCTTGAAATTCCTCTTCGCTATAAATGAAATCATCCCAATCAATTGTATCGTATTTAACATTGGCAGCACGAGCATCTAAATCGGTTTTAATTAAAAATTTGCCAACATCTTCATATGTATCCATAGCCATATTAAATTGTTCTGTAAAGGTTAAGTATTCGATTGATGGATTTGAGTCAGCAATGAGATTGGTTGCATCTAAATCATATAAACCAAATTCACCACCAAACATAAACTCTTGGCAATTTTCAAATGTTGGTTCTTCTCTATTTGGTTCGAATGGTAATGGACGAATACCTTGAGCTTTATCGTAAATATCCTTTAAATGCTTGAGGGCATCAGATTGTTCGGATGGTGAAACACCATCAGTTTTGACTTTAACTTCACCACTTGGCATTGGACGACCTTCAGTTTTTTCACCTTTTTTGGTCTTTTGATTAAGTAATTCTTCATAGAGTTTTTGTTCCTCTTCTCTTCTCTTTCTAACCTCTTCTTCTGGTAAACCTGCTTCTTCTTTTGCACGTTGCTCTGCTGACTTTGAATATGCCTCCATTTTAGCTTCTAAATCTTTTTTATCTTGCTCTTCCTTTTCTTTTTGTTTCTTAAATCTATTATTTAAAAATACTCTATCGAAATCCTCCATTAATTTAACATATTCTGGATTGGATTCAACAAGCTGCATGAAGTTATTATAGACATTGGTGAAAAAAGAAATATCTCTTTTTTGATATGATTGGATACTAAAATTATTATTATAATTATTATTATTATTATTATTTATTTGATTATTTGATTTTATGCTGTTGAATCCATTTAATAATGAACCTGTGTTTGATTGATATTGTTTAATAGAACCTGTTGAGTTGATTCTATTATAGTTAATAAATTTTGTAAAAACTTTTGATCTAATCATTTTTTGTTTTTTTATATTTTTTTTAAAAAAAAAAAAAAAGCACACACACAATGAAATTATATATATATATAAAATTAAAATGTGTTATTTAATTATTAATAATACTATGAATATTATTACAAATACTATTTTTTTTTTTTTCTAAAAAATAAAATCTGAAATAGAATTAATTAAAAATGATAATGATTATAAAAACGAAAAGGAATAAAAAAAAAAAAATTTTAAAAAAATACACAATTTTGCAAAAAAAAAAAAAAGAAAAAAAAATAAAAATTTTTTTTTTTTTTTTCAATTTTTTTTTATTTTAAATTTTTAAATTTTTTTAATTTTTAATTTTTATTTTTTAGGGTTCATTATTTCTATTTATTACTTATCTAACTTTATTTTAATATATAAATACATATAAATAATTATATATTATAATAATAATATAATTGTTTTTGGTTATTATTTTTTTTTTAATAAATAGATATAGTTCACAATAATAATAGTTATTGGAAAAAAAAAAAAAAGAAAATGAAAATTAATATAAAAAAATTAGATGGTTCAGTTTATAATTTAGAGGTTACTCCAGAAACCACAATTCCAGAATTAAAACAACTTATACAAGATGCCTCCTCAGTCCCAATCCCACTTCAAAGGGTTATTTATAAAGGAAAATATTTACGTGATGAAAAGGATTTACAATTTTATAGTAAGTATATAGATTAAGTTCAAAATGAAGTTGTTGTTCCTCGATGTGTCGCAATCTCCATTTATATTAACACTTTTTATTATATTAATTTTTAGAAATTGAGGATGGTGTAACATTACATTTAGCAGAAAGACCACCAGAATCAACCAATCCACCACCACCATCAACTTCAACCACATCAACTACATCCACCTCCTCTTCTTCTTCAAGTTCCTCAACAAACAGAATTCCAAGAAACGATCTTTTAAATTCGGTAATGAGATCAATTGTACCATCACAGGTACCATTTGACACACAATTACGTGATGCAATTGCAAATGTTAATAATCCATCCAATACACTTGTTACAGGTCCAGTCCCACCAGACAGAGATGGTCATCCATATGACCCACAACAACAACCATCACACGAAAGACTTTCAGATTATTTTGATTTAACCTTGACTGAAATTAATCGTTTGGTTGAACGTATGAACCATTTAAATGAGCAATTAAGAAATAATAATAATATTACTGATCCAGCACAAAGAGTCCAACTTCAAGCTGAAGCTACTGCTGTTGGATTAAGTTTATCAAGACTGTCAAATGCCACAGGTCTTTTATCTCAATGTACAAACGCCTTCCGTACTACCGATCAACCAAATGGCACCCATTTTGTTCCTTCCATTTCACAAATCACATTAAATTTAGGTCCAAATGGTATTACACCTGTTTCAAGTTCTACAATTACAACACCTGCTGATTTGCTTTCTTTACAAACTTCTGGTGCTTTACACCCAGTACCAGGCATTCCAGGAACCTTTATATCTCTCGATTCTGAACCACTTAGATCAAGACCTGGCACAACAGCTAACTCACAAAGAAATCCATCTTCAACCACCACCTCACCAACCACCACAACTACCACCGCTCCATCCACTACCACTACCAGCACTTCTCCAAGTGACACCACTTCAACTACAACTTCAACAAATGCAAATACAAATCCAAATGTATTTACAAATGTATTTGTAAATACAAATACAAATACAAATTCAAACCCAAATCCAAATCCAAATGCAGGACCAAGTGTAAATGTAGATGTAAATGGAGCTCCAGTTTTAGGTGAAGATATTAACAATGTAATTTCACAAACATTAAATGGTCTTTTCTCATCACTTGGACAACAGCCAAATAATAATCCTTTAGGTGGAATTCTTAATAGTGTTTTATCGAATATCCCAGGAGGTTCAAACGAAAATCATCTTTCTGATATTTTTTCAAATATTTCACAAATGTTCCAATCACAAAACAATAATAATAACAATAACTATATATCAAGAGGAACCTCCCCACTTTTAATTCTTTTTATTAATATGCCACATCTCCTTAATGGTTTCCAATTAATTTCTAATGGAGGTGATGCAGCAGTACGTCAAGGTCACAGATTGATAAGACAAATCTTAGTTCAAGAACTTCTTTCAGGTAATAGCTCAACAGATAATATAGATAGAATGGTTGAATCATATACTGAAAACATTAGATATCAGGTTGCCGAAACTACTTTACCAGAAGATTTATCAAGACATGTTATCAATCAAAACTATCCAGATATTGTTGCAAGATTAGCAAGAAAATATTTAAAGAGATTCCTTTTAATCTTTATTAATCGAAACACTGATGGCACTTTACAAAACGAAATTTCTAGCTTTAGTTCAGATTTTGTTAAAGAATTAATTGAAAGTCTTTCAGAATGTTTTGATAATGGTAGTCAAGGTGCTTTTGATTTAATCGACACTTTTGTATATCAAAAAATTATTAGTGAATCACCAGCTTTAATCGAATTTTCAACAATGACAAGCCAATATCTTCGTGATGTTTATCAATCAAATAATTCTTCATCACCATCAACTACCACCACCCAAACCCAAACCCAAACCCAACCAACTAGTAATAATTTTAGTACCACAACAACAACCACCGGAAGACAGTCATCAAACAGTGGTAGTATTATACCACCAGAGTGGATGGAAACCATTGAAATTGATCAAGCTAGACAATCATCAGGTACTACTAGAACTCCAAGCTCAACTTATTTAAAAGGAAAAACCCCAAAAGTTAAAAAAGAAAATGATTCAAATAACAACAATAATACCACTACCACCACTACCACCACCACAACTGCAACCACATCAGCTCCATTCCGTCAAATTTTAGAAAGATCAGTTGATGGTACTCAAATTGATAGCGAAGGTAAATATCAATATTCTTTTTTGTTTATAATCCATTATTTAAATTTTATTTTTACGATAAAATAATTTTTTTTTTTTTTTTCTTTCACAATCATCATTATATTAATTCTTTTTAACATAAAAAATAATAAAGAGCCAAATAGAAAAAGATTAAAAGAGGATAAATAAAACAAATATAATTAATAACAATCAATTGATAAAAATAGTACCAATAAATAATAATAATAGCCACCCCACAGTAATAATTTCTATTTGTTTTTTTTTGTTTTTCATTTAATATATACAAAAAAAAAAAACTAATCTTAAAAATTTTTTTTAGAATTACTTAAAACAGAAGAAGCAAAAAACTTATCCCAAATGTACCAAAATATCTTTTTTAAAAACGAATAATAAAATATTAATATTATAATATTAAAATTCAAAATGAATGTGAATAATAATAAAACAATAATCAATATAATTATTATTATTATTATAATAAAAAAACTATGTTTTATAAGTTTTTATTTATTTTTATTTTCGAAATATTTACAATTCTATAAAATTAAAATTTTTATTATTTTATTTTATTTTTTTCCTTTTTCATTTAAATCAAATGTTGAAAAAGTAAAATAGAAGTTATTATTACCATTATTATTATTATTATTATTATTAGTATTATTATTACTATTATTTGTATAAAATAAATTTGAACCAAAATTGTTATTTGTGTTTTTGTTATCATTATTTAAATTTGATTTAAATAATTTAGAAATATTATTTAATTTTAATTTAAAAAACTCTTTGAATTTCTTAAATACAGTGTATGAAAGGAAGTTGCAAAAACCTTGTAATGGATAAACAGTAGCTGATAATACCTCTAACCATAGCATTTGTTTGCATTCTTGTGCTCTACCAGCACTACTTGTAAAGTATGTAATAAAGAAACTGATTAATTTGGGTGTCCAGCATATAAAGAAAACCAAGCAGAAAAGAACCAATCTTCCAATAATTTTATTTTGAAGTTTAACCAAAGTTGATGAGCCTCCATACAAAGTGTTGTTTGAAAATCTATGTTTAATTAAGAGTGTATAAAAAAGAGTGAATATCATTGATACCATTAACGGTAGGTAGAATGCAACCAATTGGACATTGGCTTCGATTGAACACCATGGCAACGATCTTGCCGAACCATCACTGGCAGAACTAAAGAAAGATGATTTATCGACGATTCTACTTCCTGATACAATAACTCCACCCAATATGAACGGTATGACCCAATTTATTATATAAAATAATATTTTAATAATTTTATTATTTCTTGATTGTTTATGACTGTCGCTGAGCGATGAGCTTGATACCATTGTGGAGGTTAAAGAGAATTGTTGGTAAATGTATAGCGCTATTCCCAATGTCCAAAAGAAGGTTGAAATATATGAGAAGCTGACAAAACCATTACTAAGGGTGCAAATTGACATCATATTTATAAATGTGTAGCTATCACTTGAAAATGGTGTTTCTACGTATCTGTCATTAAACTGTATCATCATAACATTTGATATTAAAATAAAAATTGAAGCCAACAAATCAGCAATTGATAAATTTATTATAAAATGAGAAACTTTTGTTGTTTGTTGGTTTCCTTTACTGTTGAAAGAATTTAATGATTTTTTATTATTGTTATTTGCTATATTATTATAATGTTTATTATTATTTAAATTGTTCATAAAATTATTAAAATTTTTATTATTATTATCGTTTATCTCTTCTGAAAAAAAACTGTAGCCACTACTGCCGCTATTTATACTAATTATATTGTTTGAGCTATTACTAGGCGATATTGAACTGGCACCACTATTTTCGCCACTATTTGTCGAATTTAATAATTGCTTTCTTTGTGGGTCATTATTTATTTGTTTTTTATTCCTTATTTTAATTAAAATAATTGTACAAATTGTTCCAATAATTGATAGTGATGCTGAAATAATGCTTCCATAAGCCACATGAATTCTATCATTCATACTAAGAGATGAACAAGTTGACATTTTAAAATATATAAAAAAAACTATATTTTTTCTTTTTGTTTTCTAAATTTTTTTTTTTTTCTGACTTATTTATATATTGGAATATTAATGATTAAAGTAAAAATTATTTATATTTATGTGATAAAAAAAAAAAAAAAAAAAACAAATAAAAAAAAAACCAAGATTTAAGTTAAATTTTTAAGTTGATTCTTTATTTGTATGTTGCTATTTTAATTATTATTATTATTATTATTATTATTATTATTATTATTATTTTATATTGAAAGTGTTCCTGATATAGTACATTCAAAAAAAAAAAAACAAAATCGAATGGAGAAAAAACCTGCAAACAAAAATTAAAAAAATAAATTTAATTTAAAAATATAATAATTGAAAAAAATGAGTGGTCTATCTGAAAGGATATTGGATAGTGAAAAAACAAATTGACAAATATAGTATGAAAGTTTATAATTATAATATTTTATAATTTTGATAAATAAATAAATATAATGTTAATTGTAATTATGATTTTGTATTTATATAATTATTTGGGTGTGTTAATGAATTGTGTGTTTGGGTGAACAAGTATTTGTGTGTGTGTTCGTGTGTGTGTTGATAAACAAATATTTGTTTAATATTATAAGAAAATAAATTGTATAATTTGAAAAAAAAAAAAAAAAAAATTATCGTTTACAAAATTATTATTATTGTTTTTTTGTTGTATTGTATTCCATTAAGTATTATTTGTTGTTTTTATTATAATAATAGTAATCTAATGTTCTTATGTGTGTTAAGTTTGATGTGGGGTAACTGGGTAACTGGTAATATTATTAATGCTGTTGTGTGGGAGGTGTGGTTAAATTTTTTTTTTTGATTGTAGTTATAATTAACTTTTTTCTTTTCTTTTTTCACCACCCTTAAATCACCCTCCTTTTGACCCCAAATATTATTATTGTTTTTTTTTTTTTTGTTTGTCTTATAAATAAAATTTTATGTAATATTTGCACTATTATTTTTTGTGTTGTTTAATTTGGTTTATTTACTACTATTTATTAAATTCTAAAAATACTATTGATTTTATTTTTTTGATTTGTGATATTAATAATATTGATTAAATTGAAAGTTGGTATGTGAAATAATAACTGAGTTTTTTGAAATTATAATATATTATAACAACAAAAAAAAAAAATGTTCAAAAGAAATCTTTTTGTAAAAAAAAAAATAAAAAAATTATTTTAAAAAAAAAAATAAAAAAATTATCACTGGTTTTAAAAAAAAAAAAAAAAAAGACGAAGGTCCCAAGAGATATAAATTTTCAATGAATAATGATGGTGTTACAATATTTATTTTATTTAACTACATTTTTTCTTTAATTGAATATTAACTATTATATATAAAATATATTATAAAATTATAAATTTTAGAAATAGTTTTTCATATATGGTTTTTTTATTATAACTTTTTTATTTTTAAAGAAAATACTTACCATTAAGCTAATTTAGAAACATTTTATTTTATTTTAGGATTGTGGAATATAATAAAAGTAATTTTTGAAAATAATTATAAGAAAAAAATTAATTAATTTTTTTTTCTAAAATTTTTTAATTTTTAAAAAAAAATTTTCATTTTTTTCATTTTTATTTTTAAAATTACTTTATTATAATTAACATCATTTATTCAAGCATGTCATCAGAGGAAGAGTCCGATTTATATACCCCTTATTCAGAAAGACCAGAATGGAGTGATGTTACTCCTATTCCACAAGATGATGGACCTCATCCAGTTTGTCCAATTATGTATACAGATGAATGTTGGTATTGATAAAACTTATATTTTTATTTAAAAAATTAACTTGGACTCTTATGAAACGGAATGCATAACCCCCCTCTCATAAAAACACAATTTACCATTAAATATAAAAATAATTATAAATTATTAACAATATTTAAAAAACAGTTAAAGATAAAATGAATTATTTTAGAGCAATATTAAAATCAAAGGAAAAATCATTAAGAGTCTTAAAACTTTTAGAGGATATTGTTCAAGACAATCCATCAAACTATACAGTCTGGTATTATAGAAGAGAAGTGTTGAAATCAATCGAAAATGATACATCAATTGAATATGATATTGCAGATGAAATGCAACTATTAAATGAAATGGGTGAAACTGATCCAAAGAATTATCAAATTTGGAACCATCGTCGTTTTATTGTCGAGAAATACATTGGAGCAGCCTCAAATGAAGGAGAAAAATTATTTTTATCAGATGTTTTAAATGAAGATGCCAAGAACTATCATGCATGGTCACATAGACAATGGCTTTTAAAAACCTTTCAACAATGGCAAGGGGAGTTAGAATTTGTCAACAAACTATTAAAATTAGATCATCGTAATAATTCAGCTTGGAATCATCGTTTCTTTGTTCTTTTAAGTAATAACCAACTTCCATTCTCAAAAGAGCTAATTGACCGTGAAGTTGAATTTGCTCTTGGTTACATTAAATTTAGTCCAAATAATGAATCACCATGGAGTTATTTAAGAGGTTTATTTAAAGGACAATCTTTATTAAACTATCAAGATCTCTTAAAGCAATTATTAGAATTAAAATCGAAATATATTGGTTGTTCACATGTCAATTCTATAATTTTAGATTTTTATCAAGAAGAAAACTCAAAAAAATCTTTGGAAGATTCATTAAATGTAAAGTATAAATATTGAAACTATTTCAATTTCATTTTTAGAATTTTTATTAATCCATTTTTTTTAAAAATCTTTTTTTATTTAGATTTGTAAATTATTATCAGAAACCATAGATCCAATTCATAAAAAATATTGGGAATTTAAATATAATACAATTGAAATCAAATTAAAATCATTATGAATCAACATGTGATTTTTATTTATTTTGGACGCGTGTAACACGCTTAAGTAAAGCATGGAATTTTTTTGTTTTTCCCCTCTATCATTTATTTAAAAAAACAAATAAAATATTCAGAAAAATTTAAAATAAAAATAAAAATAAAAAAAATTAAAAAAATAAAAATTTTTTTAAAAAAAAAAAAATTATAAATTGTAATTTTTAACCACATTTAATAGCAATATAAAAAAATAATAACCATAGTAAAATAGTAACAGTAAATAATTAATATAATGGTATTTGCAGTCAATCCAATTGCATGTAAACACTTGGTCGAAGAGTTTGATAGTTGTATAAATATTTCAGTTTTTGATAATTCAAACCGTAAATTTTGTCAATGCAAAAAAAAAATAAAAAAATACATAATTATTTACAATTCTTTTATTTAATTTTAGTTTCATCGCCACAATGTAATGTTTGTAACGATAAAAGTGAAAATTGGATATGTTTAAGATGTGGTACAGTATCATGCTCAAGACACGTTAATGGACATGCAGGTGAACATTATGAATCAACAGGTCACCCCATATCAGCCTCATTTATTGACCATAGCTTTTGGTGCTATACTTGCGATACATATGTATACGATAGATGCCTACACGAAGTCGAGGATATTTTAGGTACAATTAAATTCTTTTCAAAGAAAGAAAATGTGGACAATACAGGCAGCAATGAAAAGGAGTTTGACAAAGAAGATTTAGCTGAGGCAATTAAAAATAGTTTAAAAATAGCTAGTGATAAAGAAAAAGCTGATGATCAAGTCGTACCAAACGATTCAAGTATTGAGGAAGATAAGGTTAATGACGATAAAACAACAACTACCACAACAACAACAACAACTACTACAACCACAACAACATCTGAATCAACAACAACTACCACCACTACACAAACTATACCACAAAAACCAACACCACCATTACCAACTTTAGATGATTATGTTGATAAAATTATAAATAGTGACGAAGATGATTCATCATCATCATCTGATGAAGAGGTAACCCCAACATTAGTTCAAAGAATGA
>NW_003519369.1:68058-124157 GCF_000190715.1 Dictyostelium purpureum
ATTTTTTAATTTTTAAAAAAAAATTTTCATTTTTTTCATTTTTATTTTTAAAATTACTTTATTATAATTAACATCATTTATTCAAGCATGTCATCAGAGGAAGAGTCCGATTTATATACCCCTTATTCAGAAAGACCAGAATGGAGTGATGTTACTCCTATTCCACAAGATGATGGACCTCATCCAGTTTGTCCAATTATGTATACAGATGAATGTTGGTATTGATAAAACTTATATTTTTATTTAAAAAATTAACTTGGACTCTTATGAAACGGAATGCATAACCCCCCTCTCATAAAAACACAATTTACCATTAAATATAAAAATAATTATAAATTATTAACAATATTTAAAAAACAGTTAAAGATAAAATGAATTATTTTAGAGCAATATTAAAATCAAAGGAAAAATCATTAAGAGTCTTAAAACTTTTAGAGGATATTGTTCAAGACAATCCATCAAACTATACAGTCTGGTATTATAGAAGAGAAGTGTTGAAATCAATCGAAAATGATACATCAATTGAATATGATATTGCAGATGAAATGCAACTATTAAATGAAATGGGTGAAACTGATCCAAAGAATTATCAAATTTGGAACCATCGTCGTTTTATTGTCGAGAAATACATTGGAGCAGCCTCAAATGAAGGAGAAAAATTATTTTTATCAGATGTTTTAAATGAAGATGCCAAGAACTATCATGCATGGTCACATAGACAATGGCTTTTAAAAACCTTTCAACAATGGCAAGGGGAGTTAGAATTTGTCAACAAACTATTAAAATTAGATCATCGTAATAATTCAGCTTGGAATCATCGTTTCTTTGTTCTTTTAAGTAATAACCAACTTCCATTCTCAAAAGAGCTAATTGACCGTGAAGTTGAATTTGCTCTTGGTTACATTAAATTTAGTCCAAATAATGAATCACCATGGAGTTATTTAAGAGGTTTATTTAAAGGACAATCTTTATTAAACTATCAAGATCTCTTAAAGCAATTATTAGAATTAAAATCGAAATATATTGGTTGTTCACATGTCAATTCTATAATTTTAGATTTTTATCAAGAAGAAAACTCAAAAAAATCTTTGGAAGATTCATTAAATGTAAAGTATAAATATTGAAACTATTTCAATTTCATTTTTAGAATTTTTATTAATCCATTTTTTTTAAAAATCTTTTTTTATTTAGATTTGTAAATTATTATCAGAAACCATAGATCCAATTCATAAAAAATATTGGGAATTTAAATATAATACAATTGAAATCAAATTAAAATCATTATGAATCAACATGTGATTTTTATTTATTTTGGACGCGTGTAACACGCTTAAGTAAAGCATGGAATTTTTTTGTTTTTCCCCTCTATCATTTATTTAAAAAAACAAATAAAATATTCAGAAAAATTTAAAATAAAAATAAAAATAAAAAAAATTAAAAAAATAAAAATTTTTTTAAAAAAAAAAAAATTATAAATTGTAATTTTTAACCACATTTAATAGCAATATAAAAAAATAATAACCATAGTAAAATAGTAACAGTAAATAATTAATATAATGGTATTTGCAGTCAATCCAATTGCATGTAAACACTTGGTCGAAGAGTTTGATAGTTGTATAAATATTTCAGTTTTTGATAATTCAAACCGTAAATTTTGTCAATGCAAAAAAAAAATAAAAAAATACATAATTATTTACAATTCTTTTATTTAATTTTAGTTTCATCGCCACAATGTAATGTTTGTAACGATAAAAGTGAAAATTGGATATGTTTAAGATGTGGTACAGTATCATGCTCAAGACACGTTAATGGACATGCAGGTGAACATTATGAATCAACAGGTCACCCCATATCAGCCTCATTTATTGACCATAGCTTTTGGTGCTATACTTGCGATACATATGTATACGATAGATGCCTACACGAAGTCGAGGATATTTTAGGTACAATTAAATTCTTTTCAAAGAAAGAAAATGTGGACAATACAGGCAGCAATGAAAAGGAGTTTGACAAAGAAGATTTAGCTGAGGCAATTAAAAATAGTTTAAAAATAGCTAGTGATAAAGAAAAAGCTGATGATCAAGTCGTACCAAACGATTCAAGTATTGAGGAAGATAAGGTTAATGACGATAAAACAACAACTACCACAACAACAACAACAACTACTACAACCACAACAACATCTGAATCAACAACAACTACCACCACTACACAAACTATACCACAAAAACCAACACCACCATTACCAACTTTAGATGATTATGTTGATAAAATTATAAATAGTGACGAAGATGATTCATCATCATCATCTGATGAAGAGGTAACCCCAACATTAGTTCAAAGAATGAAGGAAATGTTTTTTGGTAGAAGTAGCGGTAAAACTGAAACAACACCATCAAGTGGTTTAAAACAACCAACCATTGAAGAAGTTGCAAACTATATAAACTCTGGCAAATGTAAAAATATTATTGTGATGACTGGTGCTGGTATTAGTGTTGCTGCTGGTATTCCTGACTTTAGATCACCAAAAACTGGTCTCTATCAAAAACTTGGACAATATAATTTACCATACCCAGAAGCAATTTTTGAAATCGATTTTTTCAAAAATAATCCAAAGCCATTTTATGTTTTATCAAAAGAATTATATCCAGGATCATTTAATGTAATATACTTTATATATTTATAATTTGTAGTTTAAATATAACTAATTTCTATTTTTTAATTATAATATAGCCAACACCTGTACATTATTTTATTAAATTATTAAATGATAAAGGTTTACTTTTAAGAAATTTTACTCAAAATATTGATACATTGGAGCGTGTAGCTGGAATTCCTTCCGAAAAATTAGTTGAAGCACATGGATCTTTTGCATCTTCAAAATGTGTTACCTGCAGACAATCCCACACCACAGAATATGTGAGAGAAAAGGTATTTAGTGATTCAATCCCATACTGCAAAGAAACAATAGAATGTAAAGGTGTCGTCAAACCTGATATTGTATTTTTTGGTGAATCATTACCATCACGTTTTAACGAGTGTGTTAGAGAGGATTTCCCTAAATGCGACCTATTAATTGTTATTGGTACATCACTCAAAGTTCAACCATTTGCCTCATTAATCAACTTTGCTAAAGATATCCCACGTGTATTAATTAATTTCGAAGAAGTTGGTGCCAATCCTTATGGAGGTTTTAAATTCAATGACCCATCAAATAAAAATGATGTAAAATATATTGGTGATTGTCAAGTTTTAATCGAGCAATTTATTAAATTATTGGGATGGGAAAATGACTTTGAACAAATTTTAAACCAATCAAAAAATAAAAAATAATCAAAAAATAAAAAAATAAAAATAAAATTATAAAAAATCTGTGTCAATCGATTTTGTTTAATATTTAATCTTATAAAAAAAACACTCAGTGGGGATCCAAATTCTTTAAAAGGTACAATTTTAATATTTTTACAATAAAAATCTGATGATTTGGCATTTTTTTCAGTTGTAGTTTTAAAAAAAAAAAAAAAAATTATTAAAAAATAAAAAAATAAAATAAAAAATAAAATAAAAAAAAATTTTAAATTTTTTAAAAAAAAACTGTTATAATCGTTTTTTGTTTTATTTTGTATAATAATAAAGATAATATTAAAGGCAAAAAAAAAAAAAAAAGAAAAATATATTAATATACAGAATTTGTAGTTATATATTGTTTTTTTTTTTAAAAGACAAAATTAGTTTTGTAATTTTGTAAAGAATTTATTAGTATAGAGGCAAAGTTTTATTTATACTATCATCAAAATAGAATAATTTATATAAAAATCTCGTGTCAAAATTCAGCTTTGTTACAAAACTTCACTTCAACACACCCTTCTTTACTTTATTTCTTAAGGTATGTCAATATATATATGTAAAAATCAAAATCAACTAAGAGTTTGGAATTTTGGAGTAAATTAAATAAATTATATTAATTAAAAGTATAATTATAGCCTCAGTCAATTTTTATTGTTGTTGTTTTTGTTACAAACTGTTAAAAATAAACCCACACACTACCACACAAGACTTTTTTTTTTTTTTAAAATATACAAAATAAAAATATTATTTTTTTTGAAAAAAATTGGGTCATTATTATTAATTATGTCATAATATTAAATAATAGTTTATATAATAATAATAATAATAATAATAATAATAAAACTATTGTTCATTATATATTCAAAAGTAAAATTTTTAAAATCAATAAACCTTTCATAATATTTTTATTATTACAAAACCTTTTGTTTTATTTTTATTTATTTTTATTTATTTTTATAAAACAGTTTTAATCGGGGTTGTTTATTTGATTGATCACAATTGACTGATCATCATTAAAAAAAGTAAAGAGTCAACTCAACACATCATAAAGACAACAAAAAACATCATCCAAACTAAAATAAATATTTTCACCTATATAAAAACCAAACATCCCATTTTTTTATTTATAATAATTAAATTCGAATCGATTTTATTTGTATTGTTTTTGTTGTTTATTAGTAATTAAAAAAAAAAAAAAAAAAAAAAAAAGGTTATTTTTAGGAAAACAACCACATACAATAAATACAATATCATTCACACTCACTATTCACATACCACTTTACCACTCAAATTTGACAAATCAAGTTAAAGTGTGCCGTGTTAAATTCAATATATTAGCACTATAGAGAAAATCAATTTATGAAAAAAATACATAAACACAAACCCACACATCCATATTTATATGTGTTCTTTATAATAATCACTCACTCACACACATATAAACAATATTAAAAAAACAACCCACACATCACACAGCAACTTACTCACCCACATCATATTTTTTTATCATGCACAACAATAACACACACTTTACTACACACATATTATTTATATATTTTTATTTTATATGTAATACATAAAAGTAAACAAAAACAATAATAAATTCTTTCTCAGTTTTTTTATATATATATATGTATTATTATTATCATTTTATTGTTCAACCCCCACACATTTCGTTTTGCATCAATTATTTTTTTTTTTTTTTCTCTTTTTTTTAAAAATTTTTAAATTTTTTTTAATTTTTAATTTTTAATTTTTTTTTTTTTAAATTTTTTTAAATTTTTTTCTTTATGTACCTATTATTTAATTTAAATAATTATAATAATAGTATAGTTTAATTATTTATTTTTTATAAATAAAAATAGTTTTCAGTATACACCATATTCTTATTTATTAATATTATTTATTTATTTATTTATTTATTTATTTATTTATTTATTTATTAATTTATATTTATGTTATTTATGTTATTTATGTTATTTATTTATTAATTTAATTTTTATTTAGTTTTATTTATTCCACTTTTTTATTTTATTTTTTCACTATCATCATTCACTATCTACCATTTTTAATTTATTTGTGCTCTAACGGAGTATAAGGTATTATTTTTTGTTATTTAATAGATTATCTACGAGGATTAAAATTTACAAATAGCTTTATCAAATCACACATAAAACTTTCGCTAGGAGTTCAGCAATAATAATAATAATAATAACACATAAAAATATAGATAATATTTAATAAATATTTCACACACCCACACATTTAATCAATAAAAAAAAAAGGTTAAATCACAACCCACTTTATTAACAAATTTTTTTTTTTTTTAATTATTTTAGATTTTTTTTAAACCTGTACTATTATATCTCAAAATCTGTTTTTTAAATAATAATAATAAATTATTAAATTGTAACATATAAAAAGATAGACAACATAAATACATAGTAAGTATTTTTTTTCTTTTTTTTTTTTTTTTATATTAAAAAACCATATTAACTTTTTTTTTTTAAAAAAAATATCAATAATAATTTTAGTTATTTATTTTAAACATAAATTTCACAAAACAATATATTTTATATATAATAAATAATAAACAATTTTTAAAATGGAAGAAGTTGAATCTTTAAACTATATTATTGGTAGTAATGAAAAACCCACCAACAATAATATCAATAAAAGTCCAAAAAAAGCGTGTAATAGTAAAATAATAAATGAAGATTATAATGATGATTCAGATTCAGAATCTACATCAGAAGAAATTGACCTTTCAGATTCAGAATATACAGATTCAAGTAATTGTCCAGATTGTAAAGCATTAAATTCAGAAACCTGTTCTTGTAGCAATACCAGTTGTTCAAATAAACATTATACATCAAATTCATCACATTCAGAAAATTGTAATAATAATAAAATAATATCAGCAGCTATCAGTAATCATGAAAATATTAGTGCTCTTTCAAATAGTAATGGATCAATTCCTAAAAGCATCAGCACTGGTAATATAAATGGGACTTATTTGACTGTTGGTAGAGGTAAACATGTATATAGAAATCCAATTACCTTGGTTGAAGAGTTTACCACAACTTCACTTTCATTATATAATGATAATGAATGTTCATTATCAACAGAGAATATTTTTTCAATTATTAAAGATATGGAGGATGCAATTACTCCAATAGAACATATGTTAAATCAATCCCTAAGTGCCCAACCCTCACCTTCTGTTAATCCAAGTGTTTTGATTGTTGCACCACCATCACAACCAATTTCATCTGATGACACAGAATTAAAATCAAGTAAAGAAATTGAACAGCAACAACAACAACAACAACAGCAACAAAATATACAGCTTCCACCACCAAGAAAACTCTCTATATCAGCTTCATCAATACCCATACCAATAGTTTCAACAGAAGAGTCGGTATCACCGATTGCGTTGTCATGTTCAGCACCATCATTCCCTGGAATTTTAACTACACCAAAATATAGCGAAAACGATATTGTAATAAGTTTGGATGACACAGCATCAGTTTCATCAGTTGTACCAACAACCATTAATATAAACCAATTAAGCCAATCACAACAGCAACAGCAACAACAACAACAACAACAACCCTCCTCATCAACAGCAACTAAGATTTCAACCAAAACCAAACAACTTTTTCACACTTTAAAAAAGAAACATAAACATTATTACAAAAAATCAAGTAATGATGATGAACAACCAATTTCAGCCTCACCAGTTAAAAAAGAAAGAAGAAATAAAAAATCTATTAAAAAATCAAAATCAACCGAAATAATAGATTCTGATAAAATTGTAGAAAATAAAGAAAATGTAAATAATCAAAACGAAAACTCAAACTATAATAATAATAATAATAATAATAATAATAATAATAATAATAATAATAATAATAATAATAACAATAATAATAATAATAATAATAATGAAAATAACAATAATGATAATAATGGTAATAATCAAGATAACAATATAAATGAAAATAATATAAATGGTAATGGTTCAAATGATAATAATGATAATAACAATAATAATAATAACAATAATAATAACAATAATAATTTAAGAAATAGTAAAGATGAAGAAGAAAATATTAAAAAAGAAGATAAAGAAAATGAAGAAAAAACATCGACAATTGAAATTAAACAAGAAAAATCATCAACACCATCATCATCAGCATCACCATCAGTTATTGTACCAAATTTAAATTTAGAAAATGTATCACCTACTAAAAACAATAGTAGTAATAGTCAAAATAATAATAATCAAAACAAACCTGCAATTGGTACTTATTCAGTATCACAAGTTTTTACAAAAGAAGAATCTCCAGTTTTTGTTTCATCTTCTTTACCAGCTTTTCCAATTTCAGAATTAATTGGTGAACCATTAGATTTATCAAATGAAGAAGAGATGCCAAGAGGTGGTAGAGGCAGAAGTAATGCATTTTATTTAAAAGGTCCACCTGTATTAGAAAATGGTGAATTTAAAATTGTTACACCCAAAACTCCATCTGTACAAATTCATATCCCAGGAGCTTTACCAAAAGAGTCAAGTTCATTAATATCAAAGCCAATTGGTTTATTATCAAAGTTAAGAAGACATCGTCATCATCACCACCATCGTAAATCTAAAGAGCCCCAAGAAAAAGATAAAGATTCAAGTGCCACAATAGATACAACTTCAGCTGGCAAAGAGTCCTCAACAGCAAATAACAAAGACTCTATTTCAACCACTTCGTCATCCTCCTCCTCATCATCATCATCGAATAGTAAAGAATCAAAGAAAAGCTCATCAACCAATAATTTATTAAGTAGAGTTGTCAAAGGTAATTCATCAAGATTTATAGTTGGATTTGCTGAAACCATTGGTAGAAGAGCAAATATGGAGGATGAATCAGTAATTTATGGTACATATAGAGGTAAACATGATGAAGATTACTTTGCATTGTTTGACGGTCATGGTGGTGCTGATGCAGCTAAAATTGCATCAACCGAACTTCATCGTGTATTAGCAGAGAAATTAAAACAAAATATATCGAATCCAGTAAAATGTTTAAAAGAATCATTCGCATCAACACATGCAATTATTAACGATCGTGGAGTTAAAGGTGGTACAACAGCAGTCGTCGCTTTATTTATTGGAAAAAAGGGCTACATAGCCAATGTTGGTGATACACGTGCTGTACTTTGCAGAGATGGTATTGCAGTTAGAGTGTCACTAGATCATAAACCAAATCTCCCAAAAGAAGAGGAACGTATTCGTAATTTGGGTGGCAATGTTGTTACAACCACAAATAGTGCCGGTGTATCAACATCCCGTGTCAATGGTCAATTAGCGGTATCAAGAGCCCTTGGTGATTCTTTCCTCAATCCTTATGTCAGTTTTGAACCTGAAATTCATGGTCCTGTTAATCTCGAAACTCATATTAAAAATCAATTTATGATTATTGCTTGTGATGGTATTTGGGATGTTATTTCCGATGAAGAAGCTGTTAGTATAGCGGCCCCAATATCAGATCCAGAAAAAGCAGCTATAAAATTAAGAGATCAAGCTTTTAATCGTGGTAGTACTGATAATATTTCAGTATTGGTTATTAGATTTCCACCATTTTCGGAATAAATATTAACATATATACATACATAAAATAAAAAATAAAAAAAATAAAATATATTTTTAAAAACTAATTTATATTAAGTATTCCAAAACACACATCCAACCCATCAAAATTTGGTTCAATCCACTTTTTTTATTTTTTTTATTTTTAAATTATTTTTTTTATTTTTTTTATTTTTTTTATTTTTAAATTTTAATTTTCAATGGAAGCAATGAAATGGATTTTTTTTAAATTTACTGGTGATTTTTTAGAAGCAATGGAATGGACATTCGATATTCTTGATATTTTGTATTAAAAAAAAAAAAATTAAAAAAAAAAAATTTTAATTTTTTTATTTTTTTATTATTTTTAATTTATTTTTATTTTTGTTTTTGTTTTTTTAATTTTTTATTTCATTTATTTCATTCATTCAAACTATTTTCATTTTTTACCTCTTTTCTTTACATAATTTTTATTGTATTATTGTATTACTAATTATTAATAAATATAAAAAATATATTTTAAATTTACAAAAAATGGGTTCAGAAGAAAATAAAAAAGTAAATACTACAACTACATCATTTGGTAATAAAATATTTTTGGGTGTTGGTGGTGCATTTGTAGGTACAATATTTGGATATGCTCTCCAACGTGGTAATGTTTATTTACCATCAGTTATTCAAGGCCAAATGAATTTTTCAAATTTTACAATGCTTAAAATGTTTATGACTGCTTCACTTACAAGCTCATTAGCCGTTACATTTTTAAATCATCGTAAACTTATTACAATCGAAAGTCTTCCAGTCATGTATAAAAGGTATTTGTTTATTTAACTTTAATTAATTAAAAAAAAAAAAAAAATCATAATATTAATTTATTATTTAATTTAGAAATCTAATTGGTGGATTAATTATGGGTTCAGGTATCTATCTAACCGGTGCATGGTAAATATTTATTTTAAAAAAAAAAATTGTTGATCAACAATTATTAATATTAATATTAATATTAATTTTTATAGTCCAGGTACAGTACTTGCACAAGTACCAGAAATTAAAGGAACATTATTTACATTATTAGGTGGTGTTGTTGGTGCAACTTTTTATGGATACATAGATAAGATCATAAATAAACTTTTCCCTGCCAAAAATGATGACAAACCAACACTTTATCAAAAACTTAATGTATCAATGGCAAAAGTTACCATTCCATTTGCTTTGATGCTCGCAGGTGTTCTCTATACTATCGAATCATTTTTCCCATGGCAAAGTGATAGTGGTGTTTCACCAAATACCTCAATTTTAGGCTCAGATAGTGTTTGGTCTCCATACCGTGCAGGTCTCACCATTGGTCTTCTTCAAATTCCAACTCATTTAATTTCAAAGGGAGGTCTTGGATGTAGCAGTGCATACGTTACAATTGGCTCAAAAGTCTGCAATGCCTTTAGTTGTACTGTCGATTATTTTAAAAAGTTTAATTCTGGATCAAAAGCATATTTTGGACCATTATTAAATGCTGGTATTATTTTTGGTGCCTATTTGTCATCATTATCCAATCCAGCACCACCTCTCGATGCTGCTGGTGGTTCACAAACCTATTTAACACATTTCTTGGGTGGTTTTATTTTATTAATTGGTGCCAGAATTGCTAATGGTTGCACATCAGGTCATGGCTTAAACTCAATGGCTAAAATGGAACTAGGCTCATTTATTGCTGTAGCAAGTTTATTTGGTGGTGGTATTTTAACTTCATTTTTATTAAATAGAAAATAGTTAACTTAAAAAAATAAAAAACAAAATAAAAAATAAAAAATAAAAAATAAAAAATATAAAATATAAAATAAAAATTAAACAAAGTAAATTAATGTGAGATTTTTGGTTTTTGATTTTTTTACTTTTTTTTTATCAAAATTTTATTTTTATTTTTTTTTTGATTGTTGTGGCATTTATATGCCAAAAGTATTTTACTATTTTTTTTTTATTTTTTTTTGAATTATCGAGAAAATCACCCAATAATAAAATATTGGGCATAAATAATAATTGATTTATTTTTACAGGCACAAATAAGCGGTTCTAAGGAAACATCAAATGATCTTTTTTTTTTTTTTTTCAAAGATTCAAATAACCGGTTGATTAAAAAAAAATTTTATTTAAAAAAAACCGTCGTTCTTTTTTTTCTTTTTTTTGATTTTTTTTTTTGAATTTTTTTTTTTACAGTAAAAAAAAAAATAAATATAATTATTCTATAGAAACAGAAAAGATTTAGTATTTCTCTTTTCTTAAAAATTTAATATTTAAATAATTTAAATTATTAAATATTTAAGATAATTTTTTTTATTTTTATAAAACAAAAATCTTTTTTATTTTTTTATTTTTTTTTTTTCCAAAAAGGAAACACTCAAGTTTATAATATATATATATATTTTATTTGTTTTTTCATAAACTGCGAATAAATAAAAAAATTTATAAACTTCTCTATATATAATTCCAATTTGGTTTTTCTTTTCTTTTTTTTTTTTCTTTTCTTTTATTTATTTTATTTATTTTATGTTATTTTATGTTATTTTTTGTAAAAATAAAAAAAAATGGGGAAAATGAAAATAAATTATAATTTTGTAATATTATTTATTTCATTTTTATTTATAAATGTTTCAAGATCAGCCGACATGCTTCCGGATACTGAGAGTAAGTAATTTATTTTTATTTTGTTAATTAATTTCATATTTAAAAAAAAAAAATCATTCATTAATATATTTATATATAAAATTATTTTTTTTATAGAGTCATCAATTGATCAATTAATATCAATATATAATTTACAATACCCAACACCCATCGATGATTATTGCTCACTTACAAATCATTTTGTGTGCAACAGCGATTTTAAAAATAAAACAATTAAAATGTAAAAATTAGCAATAATTATACATTTATATTTTATAATTTTGTAATTTCTTATTAATTTAATTATTTTATAGATATTTAGATGGTTTAGATTTAAAACCAACTTTTTCAGGCAATATAATAAAAAATTTTAAATATTTAGAGGAATTAAATATAACAAATACAATTCTATCAGATAATTTTTTCACAGAAATCCCAAGTTATTATTTTAAAACCTTTACATTAACCTCAAGTGATTTCACATCATTTCCAACAGATATACAATCAATAACTAGGTTATATTTCAATGATGTAAAATTTTCAGGCACTATTTTTACAAGTACTGTTTCTAGAGTAGAATACTTGTAAGTTAAAAAAAAAAAAAAAAAAAAAATGGTATACTAATTTATAATTTTTAGCGATTTAATGTTTTCATCACAGGATAGAATGGGCGATTATAGCTTTTTGGATAATTTAAAAGCCCTAAGTCAAACAAGAAAGAATTATTCTTTGACATTAAATAATTTTTTTAATTTTTCAAATTTCGTTAATATGGGCAATTTGTAAGTATTGGTTTGATTTATAAATAAATGGTTTATTTTATTAAGTTATTTCCAAATTATACTTATACAAAATTTAGAAACTTATATTTAGGAAGCAATTTTGATATGACGAGTTTTCAATATTTATCAACTATTTATGGTTCTGCAATAACAAGGGTTTATCCTGGATTTAATACTAAACCTGTATATATTTCAAGCCCATTGGCTATTAAAGTTGATTTGGCTTTTATTAATATAAATTTCCAGGTCGATACTATAATAGATTTTTCTCAATCAATAGGTTCTTTGTATGTATTGTTTTTTTTTTCTTTTAAAGGTTTATATAATTAAAAATTAATATTAACAATAGTTTTTTTTTAACTTTAAAAAAAAAAGGGGTTTTGATGGTTGTAAAGGGCTTAAAAATTCTGAAAACGATTTAAATCTTATACTTGGCCCAAATTTAAACATTTTGTAGGTTTTTTATTTTTAATTTATTTTTTAGATTCTAAACACTAACCACAGTGATATTTTTTATTAAATGTAAAGCACTTATATAAATTCAGATTTGACAAAGTTTCCAACCATAGTTGTTGGAAAATTAAAGTTTATTAATATTTCAAATAACAGTATTACTGGTAATCTCCCCCCATTACCAATTCCAACTCAAAAAGAAGATGTTTTAGGTTATGACATGTCAAACAACAATTTTGACGGAGTCATACCAAAAAACTATTGTTATCATTTTATAGACCTAGCCAACAATAATCTTGGTGGAAATTTACCAGATTGTTATGTTTGCAGTTTAAATTTTACATTGCTTAGGGAAAGGATCCAAGGAAATAATTTTTTAAACTATATTAGTGGAACTACAGATTATAAACAGTTTCCTAAGTGTCCAGGTATTACCATGAATCCCTTTCAAATTGCCCTTTTTGGTAATTCTTTAATAACTGGAGAAAATTTTGGTTGGTACGACACAGTATTAGAGGGAGGAAACGGATATCCAGCAATGAGTTCGACTCCATCACTTTCAATAGGAAATGAAATACCAAATTTACAACTAAGGACTGGTTCTCTATCAAACTCTACCTATTACAAACTTTTAGAATTGGGAAAATTCGAAATTTTATTTATTCCACAACAAATAACGGCATCAGCAACATTCACTTTAGCCAAACCATTTGTATCATATGTTCGGTATAGACCATACTATAGGTTTGGTTATTACTTTTTTTTTGTTGGCTCTGGCCTACCTTTTAGTAAAGATAACATATCATCAAATGGAAATATTACAATCGATGGTTCTCCTTGTGCTATTGAAAATCCAGGTGGTTCAACTGTTGGGTGTGTATTACCAAAACCTCAATTACCAGAAAAAGAATACCAGGTTGTTATTTACAATTCTATAACCAAACTTTATGGAACATTTACGTTTAAATTTGAAAGAGTTGCTCCATGGATCAGTGCAGTTCATCCTCCTTCGCCTAGTGGTGGCTTAGTCACTCTTTTTGGTAGCTTTACTGATGGTCCATATGATAGTTTATCAGTCGAAATTGGTACCAAACCATGTGATTTAAAAAATATATCAGAATTTATAATTGTTTGCAACGTTGGTCCGGGAACAGGTGTACAAAACATTACTCTCACTCTTAATGGCACTGTATTTTTTGGATTAAATAGTTTTAGATATGTGGATACTTCTGTTCCTTGCAATTGTGGCCTGTATGGTGAATGTGAAAGTGTATCTGGCAATTGTATTTGCGATGCAGGTTTTGGTGGAGCTACTTGCGAACAAATCTTTATAAAAGATCCAGTTATCGTAGTGAACCAGACATTGGTCGAAATTATTAAAGATGGATATTCATTTGGTTTTTCAATTAAAGATATTAAAGAAATAGATATAGAATCAAAAGTGGTTAGAACATATTCTCTAAAAGTTGATGATTGGAGATTGGTTCCTTCTTCAAACGAACAAAAATGGACTTATGTTCATAAGATTAATAACACTGTTATATCATATACAGTCGAACAAATTGTTGGAGTTCAAAAAACTTTTGAATTTGCTGGTCAAAATATTACACTTCAACCTGGTGCTATTAAGCTTTCCGCAAGTATACAAAATTGGGAGTATTTGGGTAGGTTTTTAATTGTATCATAACAATATCACGGTTGTTTTGTTTAGTTCTAATTTATTTTCAAATTATTTAATAGGCTCACTAAACACTTTAAAGCTTCAAATTGAATCAACTGCTAAAACAAGTTTAAAAAGTGATTGTGACGGGTCATCAATTGGCCAAAACAATGATGGTTCATCAATTAACTATTTATCAATTCAAAAAGGTGAACATGTTCTCTATGGTAGATTTATTGACAAGGTAATGTCTGATGGTAGAGCCACTTTTAGTTCTGTTTCATTAGAGGAGCAAAATGATGAGTCAATTACAGTTTCAATATCAATGCCATATTGTAAAGAATGTTTATTAGACCCAGATTTTAGTGTCCTTATTTCAAATAATAATAATTGTTCAGTTAAAAAAAGTGCTTGGATTGTTCCCACTGCGATCGTAGTTTCAATTGTAGGGTTTGTTGTAGTTATGCTTGGGGCTTATGTATTATTAAAGGATAAAGTTTACATTTCACTTAAAAAAGGAAATGTTGGTATTTTTATCTTAAATAACTCAAAATCTGCAACTTCAACTACAATTTCAATGTCCTCATCTGACTAAAAAAATTTAAATAAAAAATATTAGAAAAAAAAAAGGTCACAAAATAAAATTTATTTTTATTATGGTTTATTTTTAGTTTTCATAAGTCAAATTATCAGTATTTTTTATTTTGTTTTGAGCCATCCACACATCACATAATAAATAAAATAATGTTGGGCGTGGTGCCCCAATATGTGTGTGGTTTTAATACTAAATTTTTTTTATTTAAAAGTGAAGATAATTAAAAGCTAATGCTTTAAATTTTTTTTTTTTTTTTTTTTTTTTATTTAAAAGATAATTAAAAGCTAATGCTTTAAATTAATCAGTAAAAGAATAGCTTAATACCAAAATGCATATGAATACATTACGTATCTTAGGGTTGTGGTGTAATGAACAAGGATCATTACTCAATAACAATTAACAATTATTTTAATTCACCAAAAAAGAAAATTTAAAAAAAAAAATTTATAAAGTGGATAAATATATTATTTATTTGAGATATAGTTATAACTGTAATATTCATTTTTATTATATTTAAAAAATCTTTCTTAATAATATAATAAATATTATTAGTGTAAGCGACGGTGTTTATTTATATTAAAATATAAGAAGAAGTAGTGGTTGGGGTAAGGTTGAAACGGCCTATCAAGTTTAAGAAGTTTTTTTTTTCTTAAATTTTTTGTTCAATAGCAGGTGATTTCGGACTACCTGATTTGTACGGAGTGGTTTTGATTGGTGTGGAAATCTGGTTAACATTTCGAGTACGGTTTTTTTTTGTGGTGGTATTCATATTTGTTATGGCGGTTTTATTTTTGGAAGTTGGTGAAGCTAATCTTGTAAAGATGTTGTTTAGTGCGTTAACCATGGATGTTCTTGAGGGTTTGCTGGTTGATGATTTATTGTCATCTTGAGGTGATTGGTTTTTTGTTTGTTTGTTTGCTTCGTCATTAGAAATTTCCTCATTATCTAGTGTGTTAGTTGAATTGTTAGATTCGTTATCATAAATATTTTCTTTGTAATCATCATCTATAACATTAAAGTCGACACTATCTTTTTTGATTAATTGATTGATTATAGTAATGTTGTTATCAATTTCTTTATCAGTGGAGACCCCTGACGTATCTTCATTGATTTGGTTGTTAGGATGATTTTTGATTTTGTTGCAGACTTATTCTTAATACGATAGTATGGTGATTGGAGTAGCTTTGATTTGATTGGGTTGTTTTTTTTTTTAATGAGGTGGAAAAAGGAGGTATTGTTTTTGTTGACTTTGATGTGAGAAAAGAAGAAGTCAATTTTTAAGTTAAGTTGTTCTTTTAACACTTTTTCAATGTCTTGATTGGATGAGTTGATGTTTCCATTTGGCTTTTAGAAAGACAAATTGAAAAATCGTACCTTATTCGTTTTCCGGGAAGATAAAATCAACGGGAAGATTATTTAATAATAAAATAATTCGCCCAAAGGGGGGCTCGAACCCCCGACCACAAGGTTAAAAGCCTTGCGCTCTACCGACTGAGCTATCTGGGCTTTTTATAATAATGAATCCTCAAATCTTTAAGGTGATTATAAGCATAACAAGGAAGATACTGAAAAATTTAGAAATATATGGAATTCAGATATTTTTAGAGTGAAATACTGATACATCTGGAAAGATACGGAATTTTATAGATGAATTGCTAATAACATGATAATTAAATAATAAAAACTAATTTAAAAAAATTGAATATTAACCAAAAATAAAAAATCAAAATTAAAAAACTAAAAAAAAAATTAATAAAAACTATGTTAACCTTTGCTAATGGGTGAATCAAAATTATTTTATAATATTATAAATAAGTTAAAAAATTGATATTTGATTTTTTCGATTTTTTTTTTCTTTTTTCAATCATTCCAAAATAATTTAAAACAGAACCAAATATTTTTTTTTATTTTTTTTCTTTTTTTTCGGTTTTCAAATTTTTATTTAATCATTTTGTTATATTTATTATAGCTTTATTAAAATATAATATTATAAAAATAAAAATAAAAAAAATAAGAAAAATAATAATAAAAAAAGAAAAAAATTAATAATCTTTCAATAAAGATTTAACCTTCTTTTTTTATAAAGAAATTAACAAAAAACAAAATAAAAATAAATAAAATAAAAAGGCAGTATTTTTAAAAAATAATTTATTTTTTATACCGTTTAATTGATAAAATAAAAATAAAATAGGAGGATTTACACAATAATTAATAGTATTGATGATCATTCTGGGTCAAAACAATATTGAGAATACTGTTGGATAACTACAAAGCCGCAAAAAGAAGCACTAATAAAACAGAGTTAAAATTTATTAATAGTGAAATAATGAATTGCAGTTAATTTCGTGAAAACCTACTGGCATTTGCCAGAATTTTATTTTTTCTTTGAAAAATTTTTTAAAAATTTTTTTTTTATTTTTTTATTTATTTTTTTTATTTTTTTATTAAATCGTTTCTCGGTGTAAGTTTATATAAAATATTTATTGTTATTATAAACAATAAAATTTTAGTAATAAATAAAAAACCAAATTTAAAAACTAAATAATGTCAAATAATCAACAATATAACTATTTATTTAAAAAAAATTTAAAAACACTAAAATGTAAGTTTTAACATTAAATTTTTTTTTTTATATGAACTAATTGCACTTGAATTAATTTCTTTTAATAAAGTATTTAAGTTAGAATTTGTAATCTTTGAAGAAGGGTATGATATTAGTAATTTAGAAATTAGTTGCCTTGCTATTGGATCTATCCAATGTTTACCCAAGGCTATTCCAGTATCAGTTACACATTTATATTTACATGATGGCTTTAATCAACCACTTAATTTTATACCACCCACCGTAGAATACTTGTATTTACATAACATCAAGTATCAATTAATGCCTGGTTCAATTCCAACAACAGTTACCCATTTATTTTTACTAGATGGCTTTGATCAACCACTTGATTTTATACCACCTTCCGTAGACTGTTTGCATTTAGAAAACATCAAGTATCAATTAGTACCTGGTTCAATTCCAACAACAGTTACAAATTTGTTTTTAGAAGAAGGCTTTAATCAACCACTTGATTTTATACCATCTTCCGTAGAATTATTGTATTTAGAAAACATCAAGTATCAATTAAAACATGATTCAATTCCAACAACAGTTACAACCTTATCTTTACTAGATGACTTTGATCAACCACTTGATTTTATACCATCCACCGTATTTTTTTTGCGTTTAGAAAACACTAAGTATCAATTAAAACCTGACTCAATTCCAACAACAGTAATACATTTATCTTTACTAGATGGCTTTAATCAATCACTTGATTTTATACCACCCACTGTTAAATACTTGTATTTAGAAAACATAAAGTATCAATTAAAACCTGATTCAATTCCAGAAACAGTTACAACCTTATCTTTACTAGATGACTTTGATCAATCACTTGATTTTATACCACCCACCGTAGATTGTTTGCGTTTAAAAAACACCAAGTATCAATTAGTACCTGATTCAATTCCAGAAACAGTTACAAGTTTATCTTTACTAGATGGTTTTAATCAATCACTTGATTTTATACCACCCACCGTAGATTCTTTGCTTTTAGAAAACACCAAGTATCAATTAAAACCTGATTCAATTCCGGAAACAGTTACACATTTATATTTACTAGATGGCTTTAATCAATCACTTGATTTTATACCACCCACTGTAGAATACTTGTATTTACAAAACATCGAGTATCAACTAAAACTTGATTCAATTCCAGAAACAGTTACAACTTTATCTTTACTAAATAGCTTTGATCAATCACTTGATTTTATACCATCCACTGTGTATAGTTTGCATTTAGAAAACATAAAATATCAATTAAAACCAGATTCAATTCCCGAAACAGTTACACATTTATATTTACTAGATGGCTTTAACCAATCACTTGATTTTATTCCGCCCACCGTAGAATACTTGTATTTACATAACATCGAGTATCAACTAAAACCTGATTCAATTCCAGAAACAGTTACAACTTTATCTTTACTAGATGGTTTTGATCAATCACTTGATTTTATACCACCCACTGTAGATTCTTTGCAATTAAAAAACATCAAGTACCAACTCATACCTGATTCAATTCCAACAACAATTATACATTTATATTTACTAGATGGCTTTAATCAATCACTTGATTTTATACCACCCACTGTAGAATACTTGTATTTACATAACATCGAGTATCAATTAAAACATGATTCAATTCCAGAAACAGTTACAACTTTATCTTTACTAGATGGCTTTAATCAACCACTTGATTTTATACCACCCACCGTAGACTGTTTGCGTTTAGAAAACATCGAGTACCAATTAAAACCAGATTCAATTCCAACAACAGTTACAAATTTATTTTTACTAGATGGCTTTAACCAATCACTTGATTTTATACCACCCACCGTAGAATACTTGTATTTGGAAAACATCGAGTATCAACTAAAACCTGATTCAATTCCAGAAACAGTTACAACTCTATCCTTACAAGATGGCTTTGATCAACCACTTGATTTTATACCACCCACAGTGGTTTGTTTGCTTTTAGAAAATATCGAGTATCAATTAAAACATGATTCAATTCCAGCAACAGTTAAAACCCTATCCTTACTAGATGGCTTTAACCAACCACTTGATTTTATACCACCCACCGTAAAATGCTTGCTTTTATATAACATCGAGTATCAATTGATACCTGGTTCAATTCCAAATCATTTAACATCTCTTTTTTTTGATAATGGTTTCTCTCAACGTTTTACAAAAGGTATTATCCCTGGTTCTATAACTAATATTTATATGGGTGATGTGGTCTATCCTTTAAAACCTAACTCCATTTCAAACTCCGATCAAACAATTGAATATCTCTCCGGCTATGAACATCCGGAAATAAAATTTTAAATTTAAATTTAATAAATTATTTAATAAAACAAAAAAACAAATTTCAATAAAAAAACAATCTAAACATAGATAAAAAGTTTTATTTGATATCACCCAAAACAAAAATAACCTAGCCAAGACTTCTTAAACACCGTTCGGAGAAAAGTAGGGAAAAAAATTTAGTTTATTTTTTGAAAAAAAGGGGTTTCTAAGTTCGGGGTAAAATAGTTCCATTTTTAAAGTCAATTTCTAAGTTTTAGTTTTTTTTTATTTTTCTAAGTTTTATCTTTACTAGATGACTTTAATCAACCACTTAATTTTATACCACCCACTGTAGACTCTTTGCGTTTAAAAAACATCAAGTATCAACTAATACCTGATTCAATTCCAACTTCAGTTGTGCATTTATATTTACTAGGTGGCTTTAATCAATCACTAAATTTTATACCACCGTAGAATACTTGTATTTGGAAAACGTCCTAATAAACAGCTATTTAGAAGTACTTGATGATTTTCCTTTTGTAAAATAAGATTTTAAAACACTAAAATGTAAGTTTTAACATTTTTTTATTTCTATTTATAATAATTATACTTAAATTAATACCTTTTATTAAAGTATTTAATTTAGAATTTAAAATCTATGGTATTAGTAATTTAGAAATTAGTTGCCTTGTTATTTGACCTGTCCAATGTTTACCCAAGGCTATTCCATCAACAGTTACATATTTATTATTACCCCATTTTGTTTAAAAGATAAATATTTAATTTTATTTTTTTAATTTTATTTTTTTACCCCTATTTCCTTCACTTTTTTTTTATTAACATTAACTATTTTTAGGCTGTGTCAATAATAATTCAAACAAATCAAAATACTATAGATATTTAATATCACCAGGGGATCTACATATATCTCCGGAACTGTATCTTTCCATAAATAATTAACATACTTTTTAGAAAAGAAAAATAATAAAAAAAATAATAAAAATTAAGAAAAAATAAAATTAAAGTATTTTTTCCACATATTTTAATTGATTATAGAAAATAAAAAATAGATAATATACATAATAATTTATAGTTTTGACTATTCTAGGTCAAAACATTATGGAAAATACTGTAATAATAAACATTTTTTATTTAAATAATAAAAACCTTTAATATTTTCAATTATCTTTATTATTTTACAAACTATTATCCTTTTTATCTTTTTTTTATTTTGCATTATCTATTTTAAAAAAAAATTAATTTTTATTTTATTTAAAAATAAAATCTTCCAAATGATCCAAACTGATAATTTTTAATCTCTATGTTTTAAAATAAAAAAATAAAAAATAATTTCAAATTAAATAACTAAAATTAAATAATTAAAATCTTATAATTACAATGAATTAAAATTAAATTATTATAATTCATGTAAACCTTTTTCCAAACATTAATATTATTTAAAATTTTGAAAATTGCAATAATAATAAAAAATGAATCTTAAATATAAATAAAATACTTAAGTTCGTTTATTAATTATTTTTTTGTTATTTTTATACAAAAATTTTAATAAAAAAAAAAAAATTTATGCAAGGGATGTGTTTTTTTTATGTGCGTTAATTTTTAAAAAAAAAAAAATTTCATTGTTTTTTTTTATTAATTTTTTTATAACCAAGACTGCGCCCCTATATTTTTAAAAACCAAAGAAAAAATGAAAAAATGGAATAAAAAATTAAAATTTTGTTACCATCATTCTTATTTTACAAAGATTTCCTTAATATCTATTCTTTATTTCAAAAGAATTTTTTTTTTTTTTTTTTTTTTTTTAATTTAAGGAAAAAATTAAAAAAAAATTTCGAAAGTATAAAATAAAAATTTTTAAAAGGGAAATTATCATTTTAAAAAATTATCAAATACATAATTAAAACATTCAAAAAACAAATAAAATGAAATTCATCATTGCTTTATTATTAGCCTTCTTAGCCTTCGCCACCGCTGATGTTACCTTCAAAAGCTCTTCTGGTAGTTGCAATTTTTCCTTAAGTGCAGGTGAATGTAAATCTGTTCCATGTGCTATCGCTCCATCTGCTGTTAAACTCATTGCCAATGACAATTATGCATCAGGTTATGCCTACCAACTTGGTAACACCTGTAATCTCCTTACCCCACTCCAAATTGAACTTGTCTGTGGTCAAACAGTTGCAATTGCCTCCGATGGAAAAAATATTTTCACTGCTGATTGTAATGCCAAAGACAACTCCTCCTCATCCTCATCAACCGTTTATGTTAGCTTCACTATTTTATTATTAGGTTTATTAGCTGCTTTATTATAAAAGATCGAAATAAATAAATTTATAAATTTAGAATATTAAAATATAATTTATTTATAAATAAAAAGAAAATTATTATAATCAAAAAAAAAAAACAATTACAATAATTATTTTTTTTTATTTAATATTTTTTTTAAATTTCTTTTTTTTAATTAATTTTTATATTTTTTTTTTTTAATTTTTTTTTCGCAGTGCAGTGTGTGTGCTTAATTTCTTTAATTTAATAATAATAAAAACAACAATACATAAAATTATATATTACAGCAAAATGAATGATAATACATTCGAAAAAGATTATTTCGGTGGAAAAGTATCAAGTTTGTATAAACAGTATAGGCTACCATATCCCAGCGATGTTTATGCAGTTATATTAAATCATATAGACCCATTAAGAAGAGATTTTTGTGTTGATATAGGTTGTGGAAATGGCCAAGCAACACACGAATTGGCAAAAGTATTTAAAAAAGTTATAGGTGTAGATCCATCACAAGGTCAAATAGATGAATGTGACAAATCAATGAGTCCCAATGTAGATTTTATTCAATCTAAAGGAGAGGATTTAAGTTTTTTAGATGACCACTCTGTAGATTTAATTACCGTTGCTCAAGCTGTACATTGGTTAGACTTGGATCGATTCTTTAAAGAGTGTAAAAGAGTACTAAAGAAAACTGGAGCTATAGTAATGTGGTGTTATAGAATCATCGATTTAAAGAACAATCAAAAAGCAAAGGAAATTCATGAAAACCACTACTTTAACACTCTAAAGGATTACTGGGCTCCAGAAATTAAAATGATTGATAATGAATACAGAGATATCAAACCACCTTTTGATATTGTAGAAAGGGTTAGTCTAAACTATACAGTAACTATCATATAAAAACAACCATATTTTTATACTTTATATCAATTTAACTAATAAAACTTTTACTTTTTAATTATAGATTAAACTATCAATTAATCATTTTATCAACATCTACAAAACATGGAGTGGTTACAATAGCTATTTAAAAACAAATAAAGATATATTACCAGATTTAAAAAAGCAATTCCTAGATTGTTATCATACTACAGATGATAAATCTAGTATTATGGAATGTACATACCCATACTCATTCATTATTTGTAAAAATGAAGAATCATAAAGAAATGTTGTATAATAATAATAATAATAATAAATAAAATATGAATATCAAATAAAGTAATATTACAAATGTGCATAAATATTTATAAAAATTTTATAGGTTTAATAAAAAAATTAATAAAAATAATAAAAGATTACAATTATAAATTTATTTTTAAAATACTATTTACAAATTTAATAAAAAACTTTATTAAATATTTATTTATTTTATTTTTTTTGTTTTCTTTTTTTTCTTTAAATCTTTTTCTAAACTCAATGATTGCTTTTCTAAATATAACTCTTGTTTTAATCTTTTTTTTTCTTTTTTAACCTTTTGATTAAACTCTTGTCTTCTTTCAGAAATAATCTTATTTAAATCATTTGAAAATGAATCAAGGTATTGATCGATATTATCTACATTGGGCTTGTATTTGTTCTCTTTATTCCAATTTAGTGCATGTCTGGGGTAATAAAATCTCTTGTCGTTATATGGAGTGATGAAAATAATTTTACGATTTGGATCTGGATATTCTCTGATTTCCCAGTCTGGTAAAATTTCTTTATACTTCTGAATCTTTATTTCCAATTTAATCTTCTCAAACTCATCCTTTAAAATTTGAAGCTTTTCTTCCAATGTTAAACCACCTATTTCTTTTTCCTCTGTATTATTTTTTTTCTTTTTATTTGTATTGTCATCGTCGTCATCGAGTGCACTTCTTAAATCATTTAAAACATTTAAATCATCTAATTTCCTTTTTGATAATTTTATTGGTCCACTATTAGTACTAAAACTGCTAGTATCCACCCCACTCTCGCTAATTGTTTTTATATTTGGTCCAATATTACTAATTGTGCTAAATTGATTTTCGATTTGTAGTTTTCTTTTTATTTCTTTATCATGTTTATAATATTTTTGGTTGATTTTAAATGTGTAATCTATTGGTATCGTTAATTCTTTTTGAGGTAATATTGAATTGATTTCGATAATTGATTTATTAATAATGTCATTGTCTATTCCTGCTACAAATGATGACTCTATTACATCCTTTGGTAAAATCTTAAATGAATTATCATTACCGTTTGAATCTCTTGTAAGTGAACCTTTATAAAACATATGATCTAAAATATCTGTTAACTTTTTTGATGAATAATAAATTAATGTTTTCATAATTGATGAAGTTAATTCTATTTCATTTCCCTCCTATAAAAAATTTCGATGATAATTAGTAAACCTATATAATTAATTGTTTAATTTAAATATACTTTACTTTATCTTTTGGACTGATTTTGCTCCATAAAGAATCAATTTGATCCTCTAAATGGTCCAAATATTTATCTGTAAAATTACTTGGTAACACTTTTGAATCTGAATATAAAAACTCTTTATTTAACTCTATATATGGAAAATCTTTTTTAATTTGTGTTATAACTGGTGATTCATAATTTTTAAGTTGATTTAAATTTATATTTGGTTTTTTTGTTGTTCGTGTTGGTTCTGATGTTGCTGTTGTTGTTGTGGTGGTTGTGGTAGTGGTTGTTTTAGTTTCTTTATCTTTTGGTTTCTCGGAGGATGATTTCGATGATTTTGTTGATTTTGTTGATTTTGATGATTTTGATGACTTTGATGGTGAGTTTTTGGTTGGAGATAATATAGGTCTTGGTAATGAAATTGGTATTGGTGACTCAATCGATGCTGAATATGATTCTGAAATAGTCGATTTTGTGCCAAATTTTGGTAATTGGGTGGGAGTTCTATAAATTGGTTCATCATCAACATCATATTCAAACTGTTGGTAATAACTCTTTGAATGTGGTGTTGGACTCTTTATAATTTCCTCTTCATCATTGTCACTATTATTATATCTATAACTATTATTTTGTTGTTGTTGTTGTTGTTGTTCTTGTTCTTGTTCCGACAGGTCATCCTTTATTTCTTTTTGTTTATTATTCTTATTATTATAACTATTATCAACACCTGGATTATAATACTCCATTAAACTTGACAAACTCCATCCAATGTCATCTTCCATTTTGAACTATTTAACTGCTATTATGTATATTAGCATATATATAATAACATAATATCTATTTAAATTTAAATGTATGAAAATATGAAAAATGAAAAAATAAAAAAAAATTAAAAAATAAAATAAAAAAATTTTTCGTTTTTTTTTTTTTAAATTATTTATTAATTACATTTATTAATTGTTATAATAATAAATAATATAATAACAAAAGTGTAGGTAATATTTCCAATTATATATATTTATTATATTATTTTTATATTTTGTTTTATGTATTTATGTTTATATATGTTACAATATAATTTATTTATAAAACACTCATTTTAAATAAAAAAACATTTAAAAAACCAATAAAGTAAAAATAACTTTGCCTATGTGTTATACGTGAATTTTTGATGTGTTGGGAAAAAAAAATTTGAAAATTTAAACCTATCACCTTCTAAATTTAATTATTTTTTTTTTTTTTTTTTTTTTTTTTTTTTTGTTTTATTTATTTTTTAAAAATTTTAATGTTGTGATTTTTTTATTTTTTTTATTATTATTTAAATAAATAGATATATACTATAAATAAAATTTTTATAAATTGTTTCCAAAAAAACAAATCAATATTAAAATAATTCAATCATATATTTTATTTTAAAATATTTAAATTAAATATGTATGTAAAGGAAAAAATCCAAAGTTATCAAAAACCAAAAAAACCGATTCTTATAATTATTTTTTTTCTTTTTTTTTTTTTTTTCTTTCTTTTTTTTTTTATTTTTTTGAATTTTTTTTAAAATAATTAATTTTTTTTATTTTTTTAAATTATTTTTTTTTAAAAAATTTTTTTTTAATTTTTTAATTTTTTTTTAATTAAACACTCTCACACTCTCACACACACATACAACACAATACACATATAAATCAATAAATAAAATATATTTTTTTATTTATAATTTTACATTTATTTTAAAATTTTATTATATATATTAATTTAATTTTTAGATTTTTATTTATTTAAACACTATATAAATTTTTTTTTTTCCTGTTAGATATAAAACATATATAATTTTAAAATGGTTGATACATCAAATTTATTACCATCAACTCCACGTTTCTTAAAAGTACCATTAATTGGTTTAAATTTAATCTTATGGGTAAGTTTATTAAAGAAAACATAAATTAAATTTAATAATAAAAATAACCGAAAAAAAAAATTAAAAAAAAAAAAAAAATATAAACTAAACAAATATAAAATATTAATAAACTATTTCTTTATTTTTATTTTTACATAGATTCTTGGTTTAGTTTTAATTATTATTGGTGGTGTTGCTACATCATTTTTATCAAACTTTAAAGATTTCACAAATGCTTCAAACGCCAAATCAGCTTTAAGCAATTTAACCACCTCAGTTCCAGCTGGTGTTATTGTTATTGGTATTTTCTTCTTCCTTTTAACCCTTGCTGGTTGTTATGTTGCCTATAAAGAAAAACTCGTTGGTCTTGTTATCTACTGTGTTCTTATGCTTGTTCTTTTAGTCATTTTAATTGGTATCAGTGGTAAAGCTCTCACCTTACACAACGATGATGTTTTACCAACTGTTGGTGATAATTGGATAATTATTTCCAACAAGAATGATGAAAAATCAATTAAAGTTATCAATGGTCTCGAAAAATTCTTAGAATGTTGCAATTGGAATGCCACCGATACAACTGATAAAAACGTTTTCTGTCCACCAAAATACGTAAATATGACAGTTGATTCAAATTATCCATATTGTGAAAACAAATTAGGTGACCAACTTTCATCAAAACTTTACATGGTTGGTGCTACTGGTGTCGCCATTGGTATTATCGAATTAGTTGCTGTATTATTTGCTCTCTTCTTAATCGTTCGTATTTGCAGATCACCAAGACCAAAACAATATGATAGCAACTATTAAATAGATAACAGTTTGCACATTATTCAAATATAAACTCAAAGATTCAATTATTATTTAAACCACCTCACAAATAAACCTATTTTTTATAAAATAATAATAAAATAAAACAATAAAAAAAAAATACGTAATAATACCTTTTTTTATTTTTAATTTTTTTCATATATATTATATATTAAAATAAAAAAAAAATAGTAATAAAATTGTAATAAAAAAGCAATTCCAGACTAAAAAATTCTTTTCTTATTTTTCAATTCAACCCACCATTTTTATTTTAATTGAAAAACTTTTGATTCTAGAGGAATTGTGTAAAATAAAATAGATTAAATTTAAAAATAAAAATGAAAAAATAAAATAAAAATTTCCCACAACACCAGACCTGAAGAAACCACAAATATATTCTATTTAAAAAAAAACTCGAAAAAAAAAAAAAAAAAAAGACTTTTTTGACCAACAACACCATCACCACCCAATTATGTATGGATATCATCATAATTTTTAAAAATACCACTATCATACAAAAATTATATATATCTTTTTTTTATTTTCCAAAATTGAAAACTAAAAATTTGTTGTTTTTGCCACCAATGCGATATCTATATTTTAAAATTTGAGATTCTTTCGGTTAAAAGTTTTTTTAAATTATTTTATTATTTTTTTAATAATTTTTTTTTTTTTTTTTTTAGTTTCAAAATTAAATTATTTTAATTTTTTAATTATGTTGTGACATGATGGCGAATGGCTCAGGAACTAATTGCCCTATCGATATAAATTTAAATGGAAGCTTTTTGAGAATATGGTGTAACAATATACACATGAATTACTTTAAAAAAAAAAATAAAAAAAAATTCGATTTTTTTTTTTAATTTTATTATTTTTTTTATTTAATTTTTATTGTTCTATTATTTTTTTTTTATTTTTTTATTTTATTTAATTTTTATATAGGGTGTGTGCTAAATTAATAATTCATTTATTTATTTAATACTTTTTCTCTTTCTATCGTTTCCATTACACTTTATTTTTGTGTTTAAACAAACCAATTAATTTTAATTTTATTTAAATTTTCATTGTGTGTAAATAAAATAAATATAATTTTATAATAATATAATAGTATAAATTATTATTTAAATTTAAATCTTTAAGGAAAAAAAAAAAAAAATAATAAAAAAACATTATTTATTTTTTTTTTCATAGCAATAATAGCAATAATAAATTAGAAAAAAATAAAAAATTTAATTAGTTTTATTTTTTAAATATAATATAAATATATATATATATATATATATCCACATATCGTTAAATTTTATTTTTAAAAATAAAATATTTTAAAATCATTAATAATAATAATAAATATACAATAATTTATATCAATAATAAAATATATATACAATAATAAAATGGAAGTTGAAACAGATGTAACTACTACAAGCAATACTGCAGGATCAACAACTACAGCCGAACCAACATTTTCACCACCAGTATTAACAGAAGGTGAAGTTTTCGATCCATTAAAGAATTTAAATGAAAAACAATTGGAAGCTTTCAAAGAAATGAAGAATCTTTTCTCTGATTTAACAGATCCAACAGATATCGAATTTTGTACTGATATGTGTCTTTTAAGATATTTAAGAGCTAGAAATTATACAGTTGCAAAATCAGAAAAGGTAAATAAAAATATAAAATAACAATAAAAAAAAAATTATAGAAAATAGGTGATTAACATTAACATTATTTTTTTATAGATGTTAAGAGATACTTTAGAATGGAGAAAGAAATATAGACCACAAGATATTCAATTAGGAGGTGATATTAGAGAAATTGGTGCAGAAGGTTGTGTATATGTTAATCAAAGAGATAAAAAAGGAAGACCAATCATTTGGGCAGTACCAAGAAATGATACACTCAAAGATGTTCCAAGTGATATTAAATTTAAAAATTTAGTTTATTGGATGGAACAAGGTTTCAAACGTATGGATGAATCAAAAGGTATTGAACAATTTTGTTTTATTGTCGATTATAAAGATTTTTCAAGTGGTAATATGGATATGAAAACTAATTTAGTAAGTATTATATTAATATTAATAACAATGGTTAGTTATTCATTATAAAAGATTTGATTTATTAATTAATATTTTAATTTTTTTTAAATTTTTAGGAAGCAATGCACTTTTTATTAGATCATTGCCCAGAGATTGGGTCATATTTCATTGCCACACCCTTTCTTGCTTGGGAATATCCCATCTACGGAGGTCAATATCAAAGTAGATCCCTCATCAAAAAAGTGATGGTAAAGGAGTATTCCCGGATTATTAGATACGGTGGATGCATCATGTTTGGGAAAAATCATTAGGTGGGGATTTGGATTATACTTATAATATCGATAACTATTTATTAGAAAATCCAGATCCAATCGTTGAAAGAAAAGAAGGTGATGAACCAGAGCTCACTTCAAAAGAGAAAAAAGAAAAAGAAAAGAAAGAGAAAAAAGAAAAAAAGAAAGGAGAAAAAGAAGAAAAGAAAAAAGAAAAAGAAGAAAAGAAAAAAGAGAAAAAAGAAAAGAGAGAAAAAGAAAAGAAAGAAAAGAAAGAAACTGTAGAGGAAGAGGTTGATTAAATAGTTTTTAAATTAAATTTTAAAAAAAAATAAAACTAAAAATATATATATAAAATTTTATAAATATATATATAAATATAAATTTTTTTTAAACAAAAAAAAAAAAAACCAATAAAATTATTTATTTATTAAACTTAAAACTTTTTTTTATGATTTATTTATTTATTTTTTTTTAATTTAAATTTTTCGTTTTCCCTCTTTATATTTAATTTTTTTTTTTTTTTTAATTTAAAAATTTTTTTTTTTTATAGTTTTTTTAAAATTTTTAAAAAATGAAAAGAGAGGAAAAAAAAGAAATAGAAAAAGAGAAAGAAGAGAAAGAAGAGTCATCCAATGATGAGGATGAAGAAGATGATTACTTTACAGTTTCAAATAAATTTAATAAAACTTCAAAAAATATAATTAAACCATTAGACCCAAAAGTATATAACATAATTATTTATAATAATAATAGTAATAATAATAATAATGATAAAAACTAACGTAAGATTAATTTATTGTTTTTTATTTAGACATTACATAGCGTACTTTCAACACTTCCAGATACTCACCCAGAAGAAAAAACCAAATTGATCGAAAGTTATTATAAAACACAGGACAGCATTATAAATTATCCATTCAATAAAATGTATAATGATTTAAAGTTAAACTATAGTTTGTTAATCAATGGTGTTGGTGATAAATCAAAGGTTTTAAAGAAATTTGTTGATAATTTTTGTGTGGATGGGCCTGCAATTTTTTTTAAAGGTTATTTACCTACATTAAGTATCAGAGATGTGTGTATAGTTATATCCATCACAAATTATATTATAGTATATTTATTAATAATTGCATTTAATTTTATTTATATAGCTATTATTTAGAATTACATTTTCAATTTTTGGAATGGATAAGGGTTTTGGGTCTCCAATTACTCATTGTAATTTTATAAAGAGCATTTTTGAAAGTAATAGTATTGATAAATTAAAGTTTTTAGGTGGGAAATATTCATACATACCAGAGAATTTATATATTGTAGTTTTAAATATTGATGGACCATCGTTAAGAAATACAACAAGTCAAACTGCCTTAGCGTTACTTTCGTCAATACCTCAAATTCATCTAATTGCCACAATTGAAACTTACTCACCAACATTATTATGGGACAGTAACTTATTTGAGCAGTTTTATTGGGTAAAACATACATTGACAACCTATTTACCCTATAAAAAAGAACTAACCTATCAAAAATCACTTATAAATCAAAACCAAAAAGGCTCAAGCTCGTTAGATCCAGATGGTGTTTTAACAGTACTTCAAAGTCTAACTCCGAATACTACCAACATATTTACTGAACTTTTGGAACATTTGATTAAAAAAAAGATAAAGAAAATAGAATTCAAAGAATTATTCGAAATTTGTAAAGAAGGCTTTTTGGTCTCGTCTGAATTGGGTTTAAAAAATCAATTAAGAGAATTTTTAGATCACAAAATAATTGTTAAAAAAATCATTGGTGATACCGAATATTTATTAGTACCATTAGAATTTTCAACAATGCAAATTATTTTAGATAAATTAGTTTCTTTTGAAGAAAAAGAGTAAAATAATAAATAGTAAAAATAATTATTTTTAAATAAAATAAAATTGTAAATATTCTTAAAAAATAAAATAAAATAAAACTCAGAAATCAAACAATATTATTTGCTTGTTTATTTGTTTTATTAATCTAAAAAAAAATAAAAAATTACATTTTATCGGTATTTTTTTTAATATATTTATATTGTGCGGTTGGTTCAAAACATGCAATTTTTTTATAAAAAAATTGTATGTTTTGAACCAACCGCATAATAAATATTTAAAAAAATTATTTTCTTTAATAATTTAATATGAGACAAGGTCAGACTGTTGACTTAGAGATGCTACCCCCTAGACAACCTTTTTAAACATTTTTTGGATGTTCATAAAGATTTTTGTCATCATTCAAGTGTAATTTTATTTATTATTATCACGTATGATAATGATAGATAAGAATTACTCTACTAATTGTCTGTTTTTCATAAAATTGATGAATCCCATTTCGTTAAACCAAAGAAGGGTCATGTTTATGGGAAAAAAAAAAAAACTGAAATAAAAATAATCAAAAATATTCGAATAAATAATTTTTTTTTATTTTTAATTTTTTTTTTTTTTTTTTTAAATTTACAAGTTTAGGATATTTTTAGTTTATTTAAAGGAGTTGAACAAATGTGCTAGGGAATGAACCAGCGGTACCGTTTTCAAGTTGACCATACCACCATCCACTTTCATCTGTGGAGTCTTGAATATAAATAATATCGCCTGTATAAAAAGTTAAATCACCTTCTTGTTGGGCTGCATAATCATAAAGAGCTTGAGCTTGTTGGTATGTTTGCTGTTGTTGGTCATCATACTGTTGTTGGTCATAGTTTTGTTGGTCATAACCTTGTTGGTCATATGATTGTTGATCGTATGATTGTTGGTCATATTGTTGTTGGTCATCATATTGCTGTTGGTCGTCATATTGTTGTTGGTCATATGATTGTTGATCGTAACCTTGTTGATCGTATGATTGTTGATCATAACCTTGTTGATCGTATGATTGTTGGTCGTATGATTGTTGATCATAACCTTGGTCATATGTTTGTTGTGGTTCTTCATAAACTGGTTCTGGTTCTGGTTCTGGAGCTCTTTTAACAACTGGTGGTGGAGCTTTTTTGGCTGGTGGTGGTGGAGTGGCTTTAACAGGAGCTGGTGCTGGGGTTGCTTTAACGACTGGTGGTGGGGTTGCTTTGACAGGTGCTGGAGTGGAAGCAGGTTGTGAGAATTTAGAGGCAATTGATGATACTGGAGCAGCTGGTTTTGATGGTGGTGGAGCAGATGTAGTTGGTTGCGAGAATTTAGAAGCAGCTGGTTTTGAAGGGGCTGAGGTTGTGGTTGGAGCAGCTGGTTTTGAAGGGGCTGGAGTTGATGTGGCAGCAGGTTTTTTACTAACAACAACACCTGGAGGAGTATAGGTTGATGGTGCTGCTAACTTTGATCGGTTTGTTAATGGTGAGGTTGGAACTTTATTTGTTGGTGCTTGGTTTTGAATAAATTGTTTACCTGTATCTGCTGCTCTAATAGTTGGTTGTTTTTGGGTAGTTTTTGAATTATCAATATTATCTGTATTAACAAAATCAGCATCTGTTTCCCAATCATCGTCGTCGTCATTACCTGCATTAGTTTTTCTAAACTTTATTTAATTAAAAAAAATTTATTTAAAAATAAAAAATATTTAGCATTAATATGAAATTTTATTTTCTTGTTTTGAAAAATTAAATACTTACATCAAAAGAATTATTGTACATTTTATTGGCCATTTTTTAGTAATATATATTTAAAATAATTAAAATTAATTATTTAGTTTATATCTTTTTTGTTTAAATAAATAAAAATAAAAATAAAATAAAAAAAAAAAAAAAAAAAAAAAAGATTTTTTTATAAAAAATAATTTTAAAAAATAAAAAAAAAATTAAATAAAAATTAAGCCACATGGCTTTAATTCAAATAAAATTTTAAAAAAAAAAAAATTAAATGAAAAAAGATACACAAATTATTTTTTTATATAATTAAATAATAAAAAAAATATTTTATTTAAGAAAAAAATTACTAATTTGGAAAAATTGACTAAGTATTAAATTGAAATAATATTATTTTGAAGATATCATTTTTTGAGAACCCCAATGTGAAAATATTTTAAAAATATCTGAAGATTTGGACGAATGGTTTGATTTTTCTTTTTCTAAAAGCATTTGTAATAGTTCAATTTGATTTTCTAAATTGAGTATTCTAGATTCTGCTTTTGCCAATTCACTTGATTTCTTTGATGTCCAATCTCTTATATCTCTTTTTAATTGATTGTTGTCGGAATTTAAATTTTTAATGTAATTTGAAAATTCGATTCTAAATTGACCCAGTTCACCTCTTAAAGAGTCTTCAGTACTCTTTGAATGACTATAAACTATATTCTTAAATAGAGCTTCTTGATTTATTGCCAAGTTTGGTAAACTATTTGATGATTGAAATAATGGTGTTCTTGGTGTTGCAGAGTTTGAAGAGGATGAGGAAGAGGATGAGGAGCCTAAATCATCTGAGGATTGTTGTAGTGAAGAAGAGGGTTGTTTAAACGAGCCACTATCATATAATTCATTTGTTGGTTCATATTTTAATCTTGGGTATATTTGGTCAATTCTACCTTTGAAATTATCCATAAAGCTTATTATTGGTTGGTATGATGTTACAAATCCTGCAATAATAATAAAGTATGGGTGTAATAAATTACTAAGTGTTGTTAATGAGTAAGCCATACAGAATTTCTCTAATCCATACCAACTTAATAATGCTGCAAAAGGTGATAAAAATGAAAAAATAAATAACCTATATGATAATAAATATATTTAATATTAAATTATTATTAGCCTTATTAATTTATAGATAGTTTTTGTATTGTTTTAATTTACCTCCATTCTAATTGATATAGTTCATAGTCTTTTTTATTATAGGTTTCTTTGTCAAAAAAATTCTTTTGTTCTTTTAACAGTTGGGTTTTTTCTTTAACTGTGAAATATAACGACAATGGCGTTTTAAATAAATAAATTCCAAAGCTAATTGCTATATACCACACTATTATATCTCCTGCTACTTGAACACTGATCTTTTCTTGATGTACCCCAATTAATAATGGTATTATAATAAAAAGTGCAATTTGCTGAAAAGATTTGAATGGGTCAAAAATATTTTCAAACATTTTGTATATATTTTATTTATAGTAAGTTTATATTTTATTAAATTTACATTAAATTGATATCTTTATTTTATAGTTTGTTATTATAATTTATTATTTATTTTATATTTTTATTTACTAAAAAAAAAAAAGTATATACAAAAATATTTGAAAAGAAAAAAGAAGAAATTTTTAAAAAATAATAAAAAAATAAATTTAAAAAATAAATAAACAGTAAACACACAATTAACACCACCCCAAAATTTAAAATTAAAAAATAAAAAAATATTATATAAAAGTTTACAATGATAAAAAAAATTAATAAAAAAAAAAAAAAAAAAAAAAAAGAAAAAAAATTATTATAGTAAATTTTTGTAATATCACTTTATAATAAATATCAAAATTTGTAAATTGTATTTATTTTATGGTTTTCAAAAAAAAAAAAAAAAAAATTTTATAATTAAAATTCAATTATTATTTTAAAATAATTTAAAATAAAATACACAAATCTTTAAACTGATTGAATCTAAAATAATTTAAATTATTATAATAATGTAAGAGGTATACAAAAATATAAATTTGGAAAAAAAATCTTGATCCCCAAACACTTTAAAATTTTTTTTATTGTGGTTTATATAAAATAGGATAACACTAAAGATAGTGGGTCCCCTTTATTACTATGGTATTTTGATACGTGTTTTTAAATTGTACATTATCGTTTTAAATATAATTCGATTATTATTATTATTAATAATTATTATTATAAAATTTATTATTATTATTATTATTATTATTATTTATTATTATTTATTATTATTATAAAAAGTGTTCATCTAAAGCTTCCGAAACTAGTAATGACTTTTCTAAATTGTCAGCTTCATTGATTGCTTTTAAAATTTCTTTATTGCTTGAGTCCTGTTGTTCACCTGCTAATAGAAATTCGTCCAGTATCATATAAGCTTTTTGAAATTCATATATTAAATCTAATTCACAAATATTTTCAAAAACCATATCTAATAAAATAACTATATAAAAATGTTAATATTAATTGAAAATTTTAGATATTACAGTTTTCTTTTTTTTTTATTTCTTTTTTTTTTTGTATAATATTTATATAACTTACCAAATTTGTGAATTGCCTCTATTGTAATTAATTCATTATCTTTATTATCGGTTACAAAAACAAAAAATAATGAAGCATATCTTTGATAAACCACAGTATATTCTTTCCACAATATAAAGTTGCAATGCTTTGGACTTCTCGATAAAACTAAATTTGAAACTTCTCTTGTAACTTTATTTCTTTCTGCATGTGTAAACGTTGAATAAAATTTACTTAGTCTAATTTTTCCTTGCCTATTAAAACATAGTAAAAAATGTATCTATTATAATAAAAATAATAATAATTATGGTTATTATTATTAATATTTATATTTTTTCTTTAAAAAACAAATTTTATTTTATTATCTATTTTTGCACAAGTTTATTATAATATTCGATTTATATGGGTTGCAAATATAGTAACAAAATAAAATAGTTTATTTTTATTTTTATTTTTTAAACTAATAATATACCATTATATATATGCGTTGATTTTTCCTGTTTATGAAAAATTAAAAGAAATAAAATTTTAAAAAAAAAAAATTAAATAAATTTAAAAAAAAACTAAAAAAAAATCTTTTTTTTTTTTAATAATATATAAAAAAAAAATCTTAAATAAAAGTTGGTTATTATTAATAAAAATAAATAATAATAAAACATGAATTATATAAATAATATTAATAATAGTAATTGTAATAATAAAATTTTTAATAAAAATATTGAAAATAAACAAAGATCAGTTATTGTTATTCATGGTGGTGCAGGTGTTATTAGTAAATCCAATATTTCAGAAGAAAGAGAAAAACAATTTTTAAAATCATTAAATGGAATTTTAAGTGCAAGTAAAAAAATCCTAAGAAATGGTGGTACAGCATTGGATGCAGTTCAAGAAGCTGTTAGATTATTGGAAGAGGATGAATTATATAATGCAGGTAAAGGTTCAGTTTTCACATCAAAAGGTACCAACGAAATGGATGCAGGAATTATGGACGGTAGCACTTTGAAATGTGGTGCGGTTGCAGGTGTTTCAACTATTAGAAATCCAATTGTAGCAGCAAGAGCTGTAATGGATCACACAAATCATATTTTATTAATGGGTAAAGGTGCCGAAGAGTTTGCTCAATCAAAATCAATTGAAATAGTCGAGCCATCTTTTTTTTTTACTCAAAACAGATACGATCAACTATTAAAAGCCAAGGATACAAATAGGGTTATTTTAGATCACGATGGAGAAAAATTGGTCAAAGAAGAAGAAAAAACACTTACTGTTAATATTTCGGGTGATCCTATTCATCCAGATAGTAAAATGGGCACTGTTGGTGCTGTTGCAATTGATAAGTATGGAAATTTAGCTGCAGCTACATCCACCGGTGGTATGACAAATAAAATGGTTGGTAGAGTTGGGTAAGTTTTTTTTTGCAGTAAAAAAAAAATACTATAGTTTTATTAATTTATAAATTTAGTGATACTCCAATTATTGGAGCAGGTGTTTATGCAAATAAAATGGTAGCAGTTAGTAGTACAGGTACTGGTGAGGCATTTATTAGAACACTAGCAGCATATGATATTTCAGCATTAATGGAGTATGGCGGTCTAACATTAGAAGAAGCTTCAAAAAAAGTTGTAATGGAAAAGCTTATCGAGCAAGGTAAAGGTGATGGTGGTGTTATCACCGTTGATGCCAATGGAAATATTGCTATGCCTTTTAACAGTGAAGGCATGTACAGAGGTTACGCTATTGTAAATAACAATGAAGAAAATGAAAATAACGATACCATAGTAGTTGCAATTTATAAAAACGAATAATAAAATTTTAATAAATGTATAAACAGTTATTTAAAACAAATAGAGATAATTTAATAAGATCTAATATTTTATTTATTTTATTTTATTTTATTTTATTTTTAATTTTATTTTACAAAAATATAAAGATAATTAATTTATGTCTATTTCTATTTCATCCATATTACCATCATTAAAACCTTTTTCATCGTCAATTTCCCCAATACCATCAATTATTATACTATTTTTTGAGTTGATATTTACATTTCTTGATTTATTACTGGATTTATTGGCGATGTTATTATTGCTGTTGTTGTTGTTGTTAATTATTAGCGGTTTATAAATACTATTACCACTAATTTCAATATCATTGTCAATATCACTTTCATGATCTTGATCAAAGTTTACAATATTAATACTATTATCTTTTTTACTGGGTGTAATAGAAGTTGTTGTATTAAAACTATTATTTTTTCTTAAACTATAAAACAAATTATTATTGTTATTATTAATGCTGTTGCTATTATGATTATTACTGTACAAAATTTTATCGCTAGAGTTTGAACCAACTATTCCACTACTTTCGCTACTGCTACTCAAGTCATCATCTTTAATAGTGTGATCAGCACTAATAGCCTCGTTCATTTCTTGATCTGTTACTGATAAAATTAAATGATCTGATTCTTTCATTTGCCATGTTCCATTTAAAGTTGTCCATGGATGCATTTTAATTGCTTCGATATTAATTCTAGTTGCTGGGTTTTTATCCAATAAGCAATTAAACAAATCCATTAATTCATTTGAAATCTCTCTTGTATATACAACTCTAATGAAATTTAAAATATTAATATTTTATAATTTAATATCTTATTATATTAATGTTGGATTACTTACTCTTGATTTAAAATTTGGTCATAAATATTTGCAATAGAATTTGATGAATTAAATGGAACTCTTCCAAAAAGTAAATAATATAATGTTATACCTAATGCCCAAATATCAATTGCTTTACCTGAAATTGGAATACTATGATCCTCACTACAAAGCTCTGGTGAATGAAATGCTATACTTCCTGCTGTAGTACATTTTGCTATAATATCGTCATCTTCAAAAATTTGACTAACCCCAAAATCACCGATCTTAACAACACCATCCTTATTTAGTAACAAATTTTCTGGTTTAATATCCCTATGTATAACTTTTTGTTCGTGTACTAAAAATTATTAAAAAAAATGTTAATAATCATACTAATATATATTGAACTATAATAATGTAAGAACTTACAATATTCTAAACCTAAAACTATATCTCTAAAATACTTTCTTGCCAAATGCTCTGACATTGGATTGTTTGGGAAATCATTAATTGATTGCAAATTTCCACCTTCAACATATTCCATTACAATATAAATACTTTCTTCTTCTGGATCATTTATTACTTCATATAGTTTAACAACATTGGGATGATTCATTTTTTTCATAATTGCTATTTCTTTTAAAACTTGATCAAATGCATTTGGTTTTCCAAATCCCATAGTTTTTTTTTTTAATCTGAATTTATTAAAAATTTTAATTGCCTAATAAAAAAAAAAATTAGTAACATATCTATAGATTTTTTTTTTTTATTATTTATCCTAAACCTACATATAATTGATGAGTTTCATATTGATAGGCTAATTTAACTTTACCATAAGTACCTCTACCCAACTTTCTAACAAAAACATATTCATTTACCATTTTATGTCCGTCTCTGTGTCTTTTTTTGTGAGCCCTATGTGTTTCCTTACTTCTAGGTCTTGAACTATTAAAACTTCCCATAGCTGTTACAGAATTTGATTGATCTTGGCTGCTATTACTGCTATTACTATTATTTACATTATACAAGAGATGACTTTTTACATTATTTTTATAATTACTATGATTACTAGATGGAGATGTAATAATTATAGATGGTGATGGAATATTACTTCCGATAGATGGTGATACCGATAAATAATTGGGTTTATTTGAACCATTGCTATTATTTTTGTTGTTGCTACTATTATCTATACTATTTAATTGCTGTTCACTATGGTTGGAGTTGTAATATAGCAATTGTTGATCGTCGTTATTGCTGTTGTTTAAAAATGCTTGTTTAAATCTATGTTTTAAATATGTAAAAAAATTTAAATCCTCTGATGAATCTCTAACATTTTGTTCTTGTTTTAACTTTTGATTTTGCTGTTTATTTAAAATTTCTCCAGAAGGAGATTGTTTAGAAAAGATACAACCCATCCCCCTACAGGGTATTTATATGAAATATAGGAGTTTAATGAATTAAATGTGAAATAATAAAATAAAAGAAATTGCTATTGTATTATGTATTTATTATTTTAATTTATTTTAATTTATTTTAATTTATTGTGGTGTATTATTTTTACTTTATTAATATTTCAAACAAAGAAAAAAAAAAAAAATTGGGTGATGAAAATTAAAAAAAAAATAAAAAATAATAAAAAAAAAAAAAAATAAATAAATTTTAATTGAAAAAAAATTAAAATAAAATAAAAAAATAAAAAATCTAATTGGGATTGCAAATAAAAAAAAAAATAATAAAAAATCTATTTTTTTGTTTTTATGTATTTTTTTATGATAACAAAAGATTAGTTTGTTACATATCAATGCCAATATTAATAATTTCTAAATTTATCATATTATTAAATTTCAATTTAAATTTAACCCAATTTAATTTTATTATAATAAAATTAAAAAAAACATATAAATGTAATAATTAATTATTTAAATATTAAAAAAATTAAAAAAAAATATAAAAAAATAATTTATTTTTTTTTTTTCATATTTTTTTAATTTTTTTTATAAATATTTTTTTTTTTTTATATGAAAATTTAGAAAAATAAATAATAAAGAGATAAATTATAATAATGTCTAATGAAACCACAACTACACCAGAGATAACAGAAGATGAAATTAGACCTTTTATTGATTCATTAAAACTTTCATTCCCTTATAAATGGGAATTGGAGTTTCATGAATTCATACAAAAAGGATCTTTAAATAACCCAGTTATACCCTTAATTGTTATTAGTGTAGATAGAATGTTAACACCTGAAGAAAGGGGTATGCATATTTTAATTCATCACTCACACACACACAAATGTTATCTTTCGGTTTTTTATTTTTTAATTTACTAATATTTTTTTTTTTTAATAAATAAATAAATAAATAAATAAATAAATAAATAAATCATAATTTATAATAAAGCAATGATCCCATCAACATATGACAATAAAGTTAGAATTCAAATGGAGTATGTTATGACATTAGACCCAAATGATGAATCAGTTAAAAAAGAAATGGAAGAAAATAACAACTCAAATAGTGCTGGTGATATTTTAATGGATGATGAGGAAGAAGAGGAGGAGGAAGAGGATCTCGATGAATAAATAAACTAATAAATAACAATACTTAAACAAAACCATTTATTGGATAAAATAACAGCTTAACACCCGATGTATATTAATATAGTGTAATTTCGAACTCCACCTATCCAAATAAAAAAAAAAAAAAAAAACAATTATTTAATAGTAGTATTGGTAGTAATAGTAATAGTAATAGTAATTGTAATAATATAAATAAATATAATCCTTTGTAATTATTAATAATAGTTATAATAAATAAATTTTAATTTTAACCCTTTGTGGGAAAACTAGATCTAGTTTTTTTTTTTTTTAATCTTTTATTTTTGAATATTATCTTTATTCTTTTTTTTATTTGTATATTGTGTTATTATTATATTGTTATTATTATTATGTTGTTATAATTATTATAATTATTAATTATTATAATTATTATAATTACTATTATTAAAATTATATTGTTATAAATATTTTAATTATTATTATAATATCTAAAGTAAAGTTGTATCTCTTTTTTCTAAAATATAATAATCGTAATATTTGTTATTTTCGGCTGATTTCTTTGGTACCCAGAATGCCCTATATAATGAACTCTTGGATGAACCTGCATCTAAAAATGGGGTTGAATAGACAGCTTTCCAATTTTCAATATCATCAACATAATGCTCCTCATTTTGATTTGGAGTATCAAAATCAACAATAAAACTACATTCTGATGGTTTAATCTATTGTAAAAAATAAACAGTTAATATAAAAAATGGTCAAATAAACATAAAAATTGTATACATTACATATCTATCAAACTCTTGTTTGTTTTGATCATTCATATTAGTTGGTACTATTGCAGTACCATTTGATAAAGTTGAAAATGGTTTTGGTAAATGACCTTTGAAATCTGATTCGATGAATTTTAAGGTAAATGTAACATTTCCCTTATCATTTGGTAAAAAGAAATTTGATGGGTATCTGTGCCATTCTTTACCAACACAAACTTTAATTTCTATTGTAAAAAATAAATAAAAATTAATATTGATTATAATAGATATTATTAAAATTTACAAAACTAAATAAAAGACTTACCATTATCACCATTTTTTAAAAGATGTCTTGGGAATTTTGGATTTGAAACATCACCATTCATTAAAATTTCGTTATTTAAAAAAGTAAAAGCGTTGAATGGTGCAGTATAATTTACATAGGTTGAATAGATTCTTGAAACTGATAAGGTGATGAAAACAAATATGAATAAATATTTAATTAAATTTATCAATCCATAGTAAATATTGATGTTGTAGTGTTGTTGTTCAACTTGTTTGATATCGTCGTTCTTCTTATGAGCACCATCATTCTTTAAATATGAAATCATTAAATTTAAGACATTTAAAACTGTATAGAATGTAATTGAACCTGCTAAACAAATAAATGGATAGATAACAAATAAAAATCTTTCTTCTTTGTGTGGTAGGTAACTCATAAAACCAAACCAAATATAATATGGACAAATTGTATAGATAATTGAAAGTAAAGTTAAATTTTTTAAACTACCGCTCCATTTTCTAAAAATAATAATAGTCTATAAAATCGTTAGAAATGTAAAGGTAATAAATAGATATTAAAAAGAAAATACTTACTGGGATTGTAAATAAAGATAATAAAAATACAATATTAAAATTTACAAAAGCATTTATAAAATAAAAACTCCAATGTTCAATACCATATAATTGTGAACCACCACTATGGCTTGATGTAAAGTTGTAGGCGATGATGTTTAGGATAGCAATTACCCATTTACCATAATATTGATAGTCAATTAAAACCATTGGAACAAAAACTAATAAAACTGGAATTAATGCCCATATTAATACTTTGAAAAAACCATTTTTAATAATTAAATTTAATGCTATTGGTACAATGAGTACAATTACAAATGGCCAACCTAAAAATACACTAGTTGCGCTTAAAAATACTGAATATATAGCCTCTTTTGATGAATACTTTGGTGATAATCCAGATAATGGTGTTGATGATGATTGATATAACATCCAAAATCCATATGCTGCCATAAATGTAATCATTGAAAAACTAGTTGGTAAAAAGTCTATTTTATTAAATATAAATATTAATATGAGTTTATTTTATTTAAAAAATGGCGGCTAAATAAAAATTGATACCCACTTGAACCTGATAAAAAGAATGCTGGTGAAAATAACATAAAAATCATAGTATATAATGAAATTTCTTTGCCAAACATATTCTTTACACCTCTATAAAATATAGTTTGTGAAACTGATGTAAAAAATCCAATTGCAACTTTAATAAGATAAAACAATATAATCTAAAAACAATCTAATCGTTAGTAAACTTTGAAATATGTAATTTTTTGCATAAATATAACATTTTAATGATTTACCTTATTTCCATTTGATAAAGGTGTTAATAATTTACCAATTGACGAATGAATTAATAAATATGCATAAGATCTTAATGAATAAGTTGGACTATATTCCCAAGTTTGCAATCCTTTATTGTACATCAAATAATGTGTTGGCTCCCAATAGTTCATATATTCATCGCAATCTAAAATTCTATTATAATTTGCTGAGAGAGTTGAACTAATGAAAAATAGTATAAATACTAAAAATGTAGTATGATAACTATCATCAATTCTTTTATTTCTAACCACTCCATCATCGTCATTAGAAACATGTTGATTTTTATTATTTTTAACTTTTCCCATTTTGTAAAATGAAATATTATAATTTATTTAATATATTAAAAAAAAAAACAATCAACGAAAAAAAAAAAAATTTTGAAAAAATTTAAAAAAAAATTTTATTTTTATTTTTTTTGGGTGAAATTCCCTTTTTTAAAATTTTATTAATAAAATAAAAGATAAAAAGGATTAATTATAAATATGGATAAATAAATAAATAATTTTGATTGATTTTAATATGGATTTTTTGAAATTCAATTCTACTCTTTATTTGCCAATGCCAAAATCTTTTGCGATGAATTCCAAGTTCTAAAAGTATATTCATTATTGGAGCCAGTTTTAGTTTTACGATCTATAATTCTAAATACCTTGACCTCTGAAGAAATTTTGCTGCTGGTTGGGCCCAAGTAGTATATAGTCCCATCGACCACTTTACATTTGGATTCTATTTCTTTATCGAAATCATCTTGCTCTAATCTTGTCTTGATTGGGAAAAAGATGACTGATTTCTCTGGCTCGTCAAATGGATTACTTGAAAGAATGTCCTTATATTCATCAAGATTAAATATTGCCAATAAAGGTTTATTCATATTAAAATTATCAGTTAAAATATTACAAACCTCTTTATCTATTGCCTTTTTATCCATTTTATCATTTGCATCTAAAATTATATTACCAGTATTAAAAAATGTTTTTGTGTGTGAGAAATTTTTTACTTTATTTAAAAAATCAACCAACTCCTTCATTGGAGTTCTTGGTGGTAATGCTCTGACTAAAATAATATATTTCATTTATTATAAGATATATAATATTAATTTGTATTTAAATGTGTTGATAAGTTTTTAAAATTAAAAAAAAAAAAAATTTTGATGGTCTGTCTAAAAATAAATATTTTTTTTTTAAAAAAAAAATATAAAATATAAAATAAAAAATAAAAATTTTTTTAAAGAATTCAAATAATTACAAGTAAAATTAAATATATTAGAATTTGATATAAATGATTTAAGTTATGAATAAGATTTTTTTTTTTAAAATTTATAAATAGAAAAAATTTATTGTTTTTTCTTAATTTATTTTTTTTGTTTTCTTGAATATTTAACCATACATGGACCTTTTGGACCAGCAACTAATGAAGTGAAATCGGTTGGTGGGACTGGACCTAATTCTAAATTATATTTTTGTGAAAGAATAGTCCAAATAGTTTTAATTTGGAGGATACCGAAATTTTCACCTGGACAACCATGTTTACCACCACCAAAAGCGATGAAAGAGAATGGAGTTTTATCTTCAACATCGAAACGTCTTGGGTTGAATGAACTGGCATCTTTATAAACAGTGTCTAAACGCATACCGACTTGTGGAGAAACAGCAAGGATGTGACCTTTTGGATGGTTTTACCTTTGTATTCCATTGGTTCCATAACTTTTCTCATTAAGAAAATTAATGGTGGGTGTAAACGTAAAACTTCACGGATAACAGTTTCGAGACGATTCATTCTCTTGAGGGCATCGAAATTGATTTCACCTTGATTTTCATCTTGAACGATATCTTTGATGTCTTTCATGACTTCATCATAGTATTCGAGGTTATTTAACATGTAGAAAATTGAATAGGTAAGAGTGATGGATGAAGTGTGTTGACCAGCGAAAAGTAAACCAATCATTAAACCAACGATTTGTTCATCTTCAAGGATTGTACCATCTTTGTATTTACTGTTCATAAGAGTGTAAAGGACATCATCTACAGAGTCATCAGTTGATTTTCTTCTTTCTTGAATGATTGAGTGGAAAATAGCAGCGACTTTAGCACGGGCAGCATCTCTCTTTTTGAATGATGGTAATGGAAGATTTGGGAAAAAGAATGAAATTGGATTGAGACCTTCTTCCAATTCGTGATATAAATCAGCGAGTTCACCTGATTGACCAAGAGATTTGTTGATACTTTTACCCATTAAACAACGACTAGCAGTGAGAATAGTGAGTTTATTCATTTCATAGAGTAAATCGATTTCACCACTGTCTCCCCATTTCATTTCAAAGTATTTTTCAGTTTCTTCGGCAATGATACCAACAGCTTTTTTTAATTGTGAAAGTACTAAACCGTTCTTGACGAAACGTAATTGTTCATACATGATTTCGGTTTCACTATCGTAGACAACACCTTTACCAAAGACTGGAATAACAAATCTATAGGCTTCTTTTGGTGATAATTCTTCATCAGTACCACGGAAAAATACAGCTTGAGCTTCTGGACCAACAAGGAATGTCATTTTGAATCCCATCAAATGAAGGGTAAAAATATCACCTAATCTGTCATAACTATCTCTAACTAATTTTAATGGATTCTTTGCAAATTGAATAAAACATCCGATGAATGGAATAGTTTCAACAATTGGTGGAATATTTGATGGTTGCTAAAAATAAAATATTTATTTAAAATTAAATAAAAAAATTATTAATATATTTTTTTTAAAATTTATGATTTTTTTAAAAATGTGGGGTGTGTGTATTTGAGGGTCCATCATGTGTGTGTGTGTGTAAGTTTAAATTATATTTACTTTTTTAAAAACAAAAATTACTAATAAAGCAATTACAACAATAGCAATAGTTCCAATCATTTTTTGATAATCTTTTTATTTAGTAATTATTTGATTTATAAAAAAATTAAAAATACAAAGTGTTTTTATTTAAATATAAAATAATAAATAATTGTTAAATAAACTATTGTAAAGTTTTTTTTTAAATAGACAAAACGAAAAAAAAAATAAAATAAAAAAATAGAGCCAAAAAAAAAAAAAAAATTAAAAAAAAATAAAATTTAAATCAAAAAAAAAAAAAAAATTTGAAAAAATATATTTTCAAAAAAATTTACCTTTGTTATTTTTTTTAAGCATTTAAAAAATCACTCAATCATCACCATCACCCATCATTGCCATTAAAAATATGATGGTGATATTGAATGAACTTCTTGAAAAACCATCCAAATTTACATATAAATCAATCATCATATTTTAAAGATATTAATATTCTATTTAATTTTTCATTGTAAATTGATTTTTTTTTATTTTTATTTTTTTTTGAAATCATAAAAATAAAATATATGTGATGATAAAACTAAAAATAAATAAAAATAAAAATAAAATTTAATTATTTAATATTATAATTTGAAAATAATCTTTATTTTATTTATTTTATTGTTATTTTGTGATAATTTTTGATATGATATAAACATGTTGCTAAATTCTTTAGCAATTAGTTTTGGTGTTTGGTGGTCGGTGGTCTTAAAATTTATATTTTCTTTTATTTGAAAACCATGAATAGTAATTGATTCGGTTTATACTATTTTATTTGATTATTGTGTTCAGTTTTTGAATGAAAGAGATCTCTTTTAATTTGTTGAAAATATGACTGATATTGAGAAAATGAACTTCTTGAAAAACCATTTGGATTTGCATTTTAAATATCATCAAGATATTATTTCATTTTTTTTTTTTTTTCTAAAAATAATTAATTTTTTTTCTAAAATTTTTTTTTTTTTAAATTAAAAGTTTTTATGATTAAAATTTCGAAATTAAACAAATATTTAAATATAAATATAAATATAAATATAATTACCATTAATTATAACCTTTAAATTTTAATCAGAAATTTTTAAAAAAAAAAAAAATTGAAATTTTTTATTTTAGCAAAAAACATTTTGTTTGATTATTATTTGAAAAAATTATTTTGACAATAATGCATTTTATGATCAATTGGTCACCTTTCTGAGTCAAATTACATATACAATATTTTCATTAAAAATAAAAAAAAAAAAATATTTGAATATAAATTTAAAAAAAAAAAAAAAAAAATAAGTTTTTTTAATTTTTTTTTTTAATTTTTTTTTAAAATTAAATTTATTTTAAATTAAAATATTATTTCTTTTTATATACAAATTTTTTTATATTTATTTTTTTTATTTTTTTTTTTTAAATTTCAATTTTAAAGACAAGAGAAATAACCACCCCCTTATTATATTATATTATATTATATAATAGTATTAATCACATACAAAGTTAGATCATATAATACATATAGTATAATATCATTATCATCATCACACATAAATATAAATAACCATATCAAAAGTAATAATAATAATAATAATAAGATAGTAGGATAGTAAAGAGATTATACACGTACATATATATAGATAGATATAAATGAATATTTATATACCAGTTCCAATTTATGTTTCACTAAGTGTATTAATTTTTTCAGCATGTATCGGAAATATAATAATGAACCCTCACCCTAATAACATAAATTTACATAGGGTTGGGGAGGACCCAAGTATTCGCCAGCAATTGGTGGGAAATCCTGTTAATTTGGCAGTGGTAATAAATACAATATTCACTTTGCTTATAATAGTTGGTAAATTTATACAGTATTTGTTTTTTGGTCAACTTCGAGACATAGAGGCTAGAGTAAATATAATATAGAAATAATATTAAAAGTAAAATATATATATTGGATAACTAACTGTAATTATAGAATTTTAATGACAGATTGTGGACATATGTAGTTTCAAAGTTAATTTTTATATTTGCAGCAAAGGAGCCAGAGTTAAATTCATTACTGATTTGGGGATTTTGGTTTTCAATTTTATGTTGCTTAAAATTATTTTCATTATTATCAAGAGATAGATTCGATTATGTAGGTGTTGGAATGATGGTTTAATAAAGAAAACATTGGATGTTTGACTAATGGTTTTTATTTTTTTTTTATTTTTTTTATCTAGTTAAATACCTTTTTACCAAATACCCATGCAAAAATTCATTTAAAGTTGTTGATGTTATTGGTTGGAATTTTAATTAGTGATTTAGTTTGGTTTTATTTTTCAATTTCCTATTTTTTTAAAGAGGGTTTATCAAATTTAATGTTGTTAAATTTTGAAGTAATTTCATTTTCATTATCATATTTATTAGGTTTGGTTTTTTACTTACAAACATTTATTTTTTATATATTATTTAGTGTTTTACAATTTTCTTTGAAACTATTCAAACTTTAATAAAATATTCAATTCATTTATTTGATATGTCTTCAGAGAGTGTTTGGGATAAAAGAGGTCAATATATCTATTATACAGAATTCTCAACAGACTCTGTAATTTTAGCAGGTACATGTGGTATGTAGTTTTATTATTTTACTTTTTATAAGTTGTAGTTATTTGTCAATATTAATGTTAATAAACCATTTCTATATTAGCACACTTAATTCATATTATTATTATTCAAGGATTCACCCCTACATTACTCCATGTAGTAATGTTTTTTTATTTCAAAATGGTATTTGGCAATTTAAATAGAAAGATTACAGCCTATAGAAATTATTGTAAATTAACATCTGATATGGATAATTGCTATCCAAATGTATCTGAAAAAGATTTAGAAAACTATAATGATGATTGTGCAATTTGTAGAGATAAAATGGTAACAGCTAAAAAATTACCATGTGGTCATATTTTCCATCAGTAAGTTAATAATACATATTTTTAATAATAGTAGTACAGTTTATTAATATATTGTTTTATTTTTTAGTTCATGTTTAAGAGCATGGTTAGAACAGCATCACTCATGTCCAACTTGCAGAAGAAGTTTAATTGATGAGCATAATCAACATTTAGTAGCAAATACAGATATCAACAACAATAATAATAATAATAATAATAATAGACAGGATATTAATACACTATATTCCACAGGTGCAACAATAATATCACCAATGCCAACAGCAACAGCAACAACAACAACAACAACAGCAACAGCAACAAATTCTATAAATAACATTACACAAACAAATTCTATTACAGAGGGAGGATATATTAGTGGTAGTGGTGGATCATTATCTAGATCATCATTAACAACCTCGCAATTAAATAATTTAATCCACAATGCAAATTCTATTCATGCTTTATTTGAAAATATTCCTATTCAAACTATTCAAAGTGATTTATTACAAACAAATAGTGTAAATAGAACGATTGATAATATTTTAGAAGGTAGATTGGTAGAAAAAACATCAAAAACAACAAATAATTCAAAATCTTCTTCCTCCTCTTCAGATACTTTTTCATCTTCATCATCTTCATTAAGCCCAAAAAATAATAGTGAAGAAAGTAGTGATAGTAATAGCAGTAGTATTAGTTCAACAAGTAGTGGTGGAGATATAAACACTAGCAAAATCGAAAATTTAAATAGTGAAGGTGAAAGCGAAAGGGTTTCTAATTCACTTTTTGTTAATAATTTAAATAATAATAATAATAAAAATAATCATTCAAAGAATGATAATGTAAATAATAATAATAATAATAATAATAATAATAATAATAGTAATAGTGATAACAATAATAATATTAATAATGATAACAATATTAATAGTAATAGTGATAATACTATTAATAATAAAAATATAGATATAAATAGCACAGATAATAAAATATCAATTAAACCTTTAGAAAAGTTTTCTGATACATTTAAAGCAACATCACAAGAAAGATTGACAAGTTTACAACAAAGGAAGAAATCAATGTTGGAAGCTTCAAGAAAACAATATCTCGACAGTATGGAGCTAAAGTTTAAAGAATAAATAAAATAAAATAAAAAAGAAAAATAAATTATTTTCTTTTTAGCTATTTATAATTAAAAAAAAAATTTTAAACATTCATTTTAAAATTTTTTATTTCCTTTTTTTTTATGTGAATGTTCATTTATTATTAAATTTTGGGTGGTGTTATAAAAATTTAAAAGCTCGCGCCACTACTACCACCGTTAATATTAAAAATTTAAATTCAAAAAAGTATGTTTTTTTTTAATTTTTTAATTTTTCAAAATTTTTTTATTCCACTTTTTTTTTTTTTTTTTTTTTTTTTTCTTTATATCATTTATATTTTATTTATTTCTTTTATATTTTTGTATATATATCTTTATTTTTATTTTTTTTATTATTAATTTAATAAAAATTATAATTTTTTATTTTAAAACTATATTATAATTATAATTCTTTTTTTTTCTAAAAAAAAAAAATTGATAATAAATTTATAAAATGAGTAGTTTTACAAATAAAGAAAATGTTTCAAATAACACATCATTTTCAAATCAAAACAAGCAACCACAAAGAGTACTACAACAAAACAATAATGTAACAAATACTACTGCAACAACAAAATCAACCATAACAAAAACTACCTCTGCCAGTTCAACTCCATCAACATCAACTCCATCAACATCAACTCCAACATCAACATCAACATCCTCTTCAAACTCGGGTCCAAAAAAGAAATGGTGCATCGATGATTTTGATATTGGTAAATTATTAGGTATGGGCAGATTCGGTCATGTATATTTAGCAAGAGAAAAAAAGAGTCAATTTATTGTGGCTTTAAAAGTTTTATTTAAATATCAATTACAAACCCATAATATAGAGCATCAATTAAGAAGAGAAATTGAAATTCAATCCCATTTAAGGTAGTATTTTCTTTTTTTTTTTTTTTTTTTTTTTTTTTTTTAAAACAACTATTAATTTTTTATTAATTTTAATTTATTTTATTTAGACATCCAAATATTTTAAGACTATTTGGTTATTTTTATGATGAAAAAAGGGTTTTCTTAATTATCGAATTTGCTAAAGGTGGCGAATGTTTCAAAGAATTACAAAAAGTTGGTTCATTTAATGAAATGACCGCTGCTACAGTAAGTTTTTTAATTACATATAATAAAATAGTTTATTTTTATTTTATTTTTTTTTATACTAATTTTTATTTTTTATTTTTCTTTAAAACTATAGTATACATTACAAATTGCAGATGCTCTTAGATATTGCCATTCTAAGCATGTTATACATAGAGATATTAAACCAGAAAATTTATTAATTGGCATAAATGTAAATATTTATTGATGATTATTTTTTATGTTTTTTATGTTTTTAAAAAATTGGGTTCTAACAATTGTATAATATTATTATTTTAGGGTGAAATAAAAATAGCAGATTTTGGATGGAGTGTTCATGCCCCAAATACTAAAAGAAATACATTCTGTGGAACACTTGAATATTTACCACCAGAAGTTGTTGAAAATAAAGGTTACGATCAAACTGCAGATGTATGGAGTTTGGGTATTTTAATTTACGAATTTTTAGTTGGCCACTCACCATTTGCATCAGACGAAGAGCAAAGAATTTTTAATAATATTAAAGAAAATGAAGTACATTACCCATCAGCAATATCAACAGACGCAAAAGATTTAATTTCAAAAGTATTACCACAATTATTTTTATTATTTTTATTATTATTATTATTAAAATATTAATTAATTTATTTTAAAACCAATAGTTATTAATTTCAGATCCACATCAAAGAATATCCTTAAAAGATGTTATTAATCATCCATGGATTCAAAAAAATGCCCATCCTCACTCATTGGAGCGTAAGTATATTAATAATAATACACAAAAAAAAAAAAAAAAATAAACTATAATTGTCAATTATAATAAAAGATATTAATTTTTTTATTTCTTTTTATTTTATCATTTATAGCTACTAAATTAGGTTTACCTCTCCCATCACAAATGACTCATTAAAATACAGTTTTTACATTTTTTTTTTCAAAAATATGATTATATTAATACCATGATCATATAATATAATACACAAAATAATAATAATAACAATAATTATAGCAATAATAATAGTAATATTAATTATTGGACAGATAAAAACCAAAAACAAACTAAAAAAAAAAAAAACCCAAAAAAAAAAAACATAGATCAAAGTCATTATTAAAACAACAACAACAATTGTATATAGTAGCAGAATAAATAAATGAATTTTTAAAAAATAATAATTTTAATAACAATAAAAAAAATACAATAAAAAAAATCATTAAAAACTAAAACCATATTTATTAATAATATTATTATTTTCAAAGGGTATAAATAATGAAGATTTAAAATTAATAAAGATAATTTAGATAAATGTATTAGTCTATATTGGATATACTATAAAATAAATTTAATTTGGCATGTTAATCATATTTAGGTTTTATTTATTATTATTTTTATTATAATAAATTTGAAAATAAAGGAATATAAATAAAATAAAATATTTTTATTTTTTAAAATAATATTGAATGTCTTTTCAATTTTAAAAAATTTAAAATATTTCATATTTCTTATACTATCCTATACTTTTTAACTGTATATTTATATATATATTTTATAAATAAAAATATATTAAGAAACAGTTAAGTAATCTATATGATTGGGCTTTTTTTTTTTTTTTTTTTTTTTTTTTTTTTGGTATTATTTAGTAATATATATAATTATATGATTCTTCTCAATGAAGAATAATATAAAAGTGATGTATCCAAAATAAATTTATTTATCCATATTAAAAAAAAGTGGTAAAAAGAGATGTGGGTTGTGTGAAAGTGGGTTTTGTATAAAAAAAAAAAGAAAAAATAAAATAATAAAAACTTTAATTGAGTGAGTGTGGTGTATATTGATCAAAAACACCAATACATCAAATTTTGTTATTGAATGACTATTGTTCATATTATTATACCCTACCCAAATTCATTTATTTAATAAAAACAAATAAATAAAAACACATAAAATAATAGGAAATAAATATATTAATAAAATTTATTATCACAATGATATAAATATAATTTTTATGTTAATAGTTTAATCATAACCCCAATATTGTATAACAATAATAAGCTATAGTTTAAAAAAATATATAATTAAATATATTTTTGTGGGGGGAAAATAAAAGGATTAGTAAAAACCAACACACTGATTTGAGTGTGTTTATTTTTTTATTTATTTATTTATTTATATTTATTTATTTATTTATTTTAAATAAAATAAAAAAATAATGAATATATAAATAATAATATTATAAATAAAAATAAAAATAAAAATCAATCAATCAAAATATAATAGTGTTAATGATAAACAAAAAAAAATAAAAAATAAAAAAACCCATCAATTTAATTTGTTTTTTTTGTATGTATAAACTTAATTTTAAATTATCTTTATTATTAGTTTTTTTATATTAATTTATTCATTTTTTCAAATATTAATTTTATTGTTAATTATTAATTATATTATTTTTTTTTTTTATTTTTATATTTTTATTATTTTTCATTTTTTTTTTATTTTTTTTTTTTTTTTGGATCATTTATTTTTTTGGATCATTTATTTTATATTTAATTAATTATTTTATTTTTAATTCAACATTGTACAATATTGTGTATTAAATAAGCATTTTATAAATTTACAAATAATTATATTTTTATATATTTATTTATATTTATAATTAACTGTGTTTTTTTTTTTTAAAAAAAAAATAATCACCACTGAACAACTCTGTTCACATTTTTATTATCATATTGTATAGTAATATATAGTTAATAAATATATATTTATATAGATATCTGATGGAATAGTGGATTGCACACCAGTAATATATAATACAATCAATAAACATATAACATTTAAAAAATAATAGGATAATAACTGTATTATAACTTTTTTAAACTTAAATTTTATATATTTAAAATAAAACAAAACACAAAGTACAATAATAATAATAATAAAAATAAATAACTATGATCCCTAATAAAAACATTAAAATAGGATTTGTTAGTTCTGAAGAACATCCCCTTTTATCCGAAGATGATAGAATATTATTTCAACTATGTAAGTTACACAATATCGAATACAAATGTGTTGTTTGGGATGATGAAAATATGAAAAATGAATGGAAAAGAGAGAATTTTGATATATTGATAATTAGATCATTATGGGTAAGTGATATTTTTAATAATAAAAAGAATAAAATATTTACTAATTATCATTTCATAATTTATAGGATTATGTGGATAAAATTGAAAAATTTTTAAAATGGATAGAAATTATACAAAATAATAATATTAAAGTTTTAAATGATTTAAAAGCAATTAAATGGAACATTGATAAAAATTATTTAAACGAACTATCATTAGAGAATAAAATAAATGTTGTACCAAGTGTTTTTATTAGAAAAAATGAAACATCTCCAATTCGAGCTATTACTAAAGCAATCAGAGATGCAAAGTATTCAGGTTTATTTAGAATGGATCAAAATAATTTTGTTTACAAGCCTACAATTGGTGCAAATGGTTTGGGTGCAAATAGATTCAATCTTAATGATATTTTAATAAATAGCGAACAACAGGAAATTAACAACGAAATACTTTGTTCATTACTCTCAAGATCGGATATTATAGTTCAGCCCTTCATTTCGAGCATTAGAGATGAAGGGGAAACTTCATTTGTTTTCTTCAATGGAAAATTCTCTCATTCTATTATTAAGAAACCAATTATCAGTGATTTCAGAGTACAAGAGTGTTATGGTGGAACAGTAGAAAAAAATTTAAACCCAAGTCAAAGTGAAATTGAAGTAGCCCAAAATATAATTGACAAAATAATTGAAAAAAATGGTAAAATATTGTATGCAAGAATTGACATGGTATGTATTTTTATTTTAATTTATTTAATTTTATTTAAAATTTTATTTATTTATTTATTTATTTATTTTTATTTGTTGATACTAACTTGATAAATCTTTTTCTGTTTGATGCCTTTATATAGTTAAGAATAAACGGAAATCTACATTTAAGTGAAAGTGAAATTTTTGAACCAACACTCTATTTCATGGGTGATAGGACAATAGCAAATAGATTTATAAGTTCAGTTTTTGAAATTTTAAATAGCTAATAGCCCAATTAAAATAATAAATAGTATTAATAATAATATTAAAAATAATAATAATAATAATAAAAATAAAAATAATAATAATAATAATAATAATTAAAAAACTTTGTATTAATAACCAAATTAATAAAAAAGAATTAGAAAATATTATTTTTTTTTTTTTTTTTTTTTTTTTTTTTTTCCCAAAACTTGGCTTGGTTTTTATGGGGAAAATTTTTAGCCCCTTTTAAAATTAAATTTTTTTTTGAAAAACAAAATTTAACAATTTTTTAATTTTTCGGACAACAAAAAAAAAAAATTGGAAGTTTTTTTTTTCCCGGGGTGGTTCATGGGGGATTATTTTGGTTCCCCGGGGGAAAAACCCAATTTTTTTTTTAAACAAAGAAAAATAAAATAAATAATTTTTTATATTTTAACCGGGGTGGAGGGTTAAAAAAATAATTTATTTTTTTTTTTTTTTAGGGTTTTTTTAAGGTTTTTTTTTTTTTTTTTAAATAAAAATTTTTTTTTTTTTTTTT
>NW_003519369.1:124276-131907 GCF_000190715.1 Dictyostelium purpureum
AGATTCCAATTTTTTAAAAAAAAAAACCCCAAAAATCATTACCTTTTAAAATATAAATAATTACCTTCTATAGGTTTTTAAATTATAAAAATATAAATTTTTTTTTTTATAAAAAAATTGTAATTAATCAAAAAAAGTTTTTTTTTTTTTTTTTCCTAAAATATATTTTCTCAAATTTAAATTTAATCAAATATTAAAATAGAATTACAAAAATTAACAAATTTATAGTATTTTAAAAAGGGTAACTATAATATAAACAATTTGTTCATTTGTTTATTTTTTTGTGTTTTATTTCGGTATATAGGAATTTTTTTTTTTTATATTTTATTTATCTTTGGAAATTGGTTGACATGTTCCTTTTTTTCATCATTTTATGGTTGTTAATATGTCTTTTTTTTAATTCATTTCATTTTTTTTTATAATAAACAAATAATATTTCATTTTATAAAAAAAGTAATTTTTATTTATTTTTAAAAATTATCTCATTTTACCACACACAATTTCTATTTAAAAAAAAATTCCACCACCTTAAGTGCAAACCCCACACACCAGCACTAATTGGTAATCTCCTTAAATTATGTATTTTGTTCATTTTTTTAATTTTCTTCATAACCACTTAATCTCACCGCCAGATCTTTCCTTTTTTTTTTTTTTTTTTTCCTCCACACAATAATCTTCGAGATAAAGTTTTAAAATCGTTTTGGATTGATTATATCTCAAGGCTATAATTTTTGTTTAGTAAATAGTTAGGTAAGTATAATATTTGCTAATAAATGTTTTGTATAAATATGTGTGTGGATTACTAGTTGTATTTATAAAAATTTCTTTGATTGAATTAAATAATATAATAATTCTATCATCACAGTTAATTATAAAGTAGATAAAATGTTAGTAAATAAAACAAAACACACACATGCACCTATACACACACAGTATCATTAACACACCATAAATACTAAACAAAACTTTAAATATCTTTACAACAACTTTTAAATAATACATATAAGGTATCATTTTTATATTTTAATTTTTTTTATTATTAAAAATTTCTTTATAATGTTACTTAAATTCATTATAATATTGTCATTTTTATATTTCATATTGTTATTTTATATAGATAAAAAATAAATTAGGGTTAGAATTAAAAAAAAAAAAGTGTGTTTTTGTGTGGTTATTATAATTTGCTATTTTTTTTTTTTTTTTAAATACATAATACTATACATATGTAGTAATTTTAATTAACACACAGTTATCATGATATTTTCAACCCTTTTTTATATAATTTTTAAAAAAAAAAATAATTAAAAAAAAAAGTGGTATTTTTGTTTTTTTTTGTCATTTATTAATTATATTTATATATTTTAAAATTGTTTTTGTTGTTAAAATTAAACTTTCATTAATATTATTATATTTGTAAAGTAAGAATTAACCCTTTATTTATAATAATATTTATTTTATTACTTTTTTAAAAAAAATATTATAAAAATAGTATTATTTTTATTATTATTTTTAAAAAAAAAATTTTATTTTCTTTTTTTTTTCAAACACCAAATAAATCAATACCATTTTTGGGAACATTAAATCTTCATTATCTTCATCAATAACTTTTGATCAAAGAAATCACAATAAAAATTTAAATTAAATATAAGCATACAGATATAATAATAGTATATAGCATAATAATAATCAACATATATTTTAATAGTAATCATTTGGAACAACAATGTAAATATTTTTAAATAAAATTGAACAGATTTTTTCGTATTTCTTATTTTTTTTTTAAATCAAAATTGTTCAATTTGAAAAAAGATTGAATTATCACAAACACAGAAAAAAAAAAATTTTTATTTATAATTTAAAAAATTTTATTTTTTTTTTTATAAATTTAAAAAATTTTATTAGTTGTGTGGTTTTTTTTTTTTTTTTTTAATTTCAGAAAAAACTATTTCCAAATTTTTTTTGTTATTGTTGTTTTATCACCACTATTACCATTATTCATATATAAATATTTATATTAAAACCAACACTAATATAATAATAACAATTTAATATAGAAATTGAGATTATTCAATATTTGGAATAATAAAAACTAATATTCAAAGAAATTCAGCTTTAATATAAATCAATATAAAAAATCAGTTATAAACAATAATATATATATAGAATAGTTTATAATAAATAATGAGTAATTTAAATGATGACACTTTCGATGGGGACGGTGGAATTTCAAATTCAAACAATTCAAACTCAAACCAAAATGCAGCAATTGGTAATAGTGGTGCTCAAGCAGATGGCGATAGAGAACAAGATAGATATCTCCCTATTGCAAATATAATTAGAATTATGAAAAAGGCACTTCCCAACAATGCCAAAGTTGCTAAAGATGCCAAAGAAACTGTTCAAGACTGTGTATCCGAATTTATTAGTTTTATTACAAGCGAAGCGAGTGATAAATGCCAACAAGAAAAGAGAAAAACTATAAACGGTGAAGATATCATAGCTGCAATGACAAGCTTGGGTTTTGAAAACTATGTCGAACCTTTAAGAATCTATTTAGCAAAATATAGAGAAAGTGAAAAAAACTCTAATGCCAAAAGATCACCAAAAAAAGTTGAAATGTCATCTTCACCACCCTCTTCACCACCCTTACAGCTTGATAATAGTAACAGTAGTTTGAACAATGGTATCAATAGTTTGAATGTGAACAACAACAATAATAATAGCAACAACTATTCACAACAATTCAATCAACAAAATTCAATTCCAATCAACAACAGCAACAATAGCATACCTTCAAACCCATCAGTTATGAACCAACAATCGCCTCATCCTTTTATGATGATGCCCCAACAAGTTCCAATACCACAACATCAAATGCAACAACATATGCAACAAATGCAACAACATCAACAACAACAACAACATCAACAACAACAGCAACAACAACAACAACAATATTCTAATAATAATAATAGTGGTAGTAATCAACTTCCACCTTTATATCAGTCATACTTACCCAACTCCACCAACCAAAATAATAATCAATCAGATTCTTATTCATTCGAAAATTAAATTTAATGCAGAAAAAATCATATAAAATTTTTTTCTTTAATTTTTGTAAATTTTCATATATATATATTAAAAGAAAAAAATCAGTATAAATTTGTAGAAACTTAAAAAAACCATATATTATTTACTTTATAAAAAAAGAAAAAAAAAAAAAAAAACTGTTCAATATATATAACATATATAATATATATAAAATTATAAAAACACTCATATATAGAAATAACTGTAAAAACAAACCAAATATAACATTATCATTATAAAATATATAATTTTATAATAATTTTTAAAAAAAAAATAAATAAATAAATAAATTTTATTATTTAAAAATAAACTATTTTTTTTTCTTTATTAATTTTATTTACATTTGGAATTAGTTTTAAAACTAAAAGTAAAAACGGAGTTAATTATCATTCGGTCTCCATTTGGATTTGGACCCTTCATATCAATTGATGAACCATTATTGTCATCATTTTCTAAATCGATCCTGCTTAATTTAAAAACAGAGTCAATTGCTTGTCTATTTGAATCCAGCGATGTGATAGTGTCGTCTTTTCTGTCGATTAATAAAATAAAATGGCGGCCAAGTAGTTCATCACTTTTGTCCCAAACATTAAAAGAAATAATTTTAATTTGATAAGGTTGTGGAGTTAATAATAAGCCAGAGTCCAAATCGTTCCATTTTTTTGAAATATATGGACATGATCCGTCTTCAATGGTGTCTGGTTTTTTATCTTCCCTCTTGAATGTATCCATGCAAAGGTTTAATAAAAACTCGTTATAATCGACTCTTGAATCAAATTGAATATCCTCTAAATATTTATATACTAAAAAATGAAATAATTGAATAACCTCTAAATTCGATAAACGTCCTTTTGAGAGCTCTGTAATATTTTGAAATGTTTCTTCAAGAGCTTTATCTATATTGATTAATGGTCTTTTAAACATATTTAAAATAACTTGAATTGTATTTACCAATAAAACAGGTACACATGGACCACCAGCCTTATCATCCACAAGTGCTAGATAGTTATCGATAAAAGCTAAATTATTATTTTTATTTGGTATGCTACGTAGTGCAATATCAGGATGACCCTCTTGTTTCTTATTTGATTTGTCAACTGCCCATTTCCAAAATCTATCATCATAAAAAGTACGAACAACTTGTGACCGCATAACACTTGTGGTTCCATCTGCTATCCTTAAACCCTGTAAATCGTTAACTCGTTGACCCAAATCTGTAAAGCTTGTACTATAGCCATCAGCCCCATGAATCTCCATTGACCAATCGCATGCTGATAATGCAAACTCGATACACTCTGCTTTTGCCATTGGGACATATTTACTAATTTCTTTAAAGCTTGCACCCTCATCAAACATTGTAGCAATCTTTTCTACCAAAAGAGAACCCATATAAAGCTTTGCTGTATGCTGTGCTAAATCTTGTTGTAGGTGAGTAAATCTACCAATTGGACCACCAAATGCATCCCTTGAAAGCATTCTCGAAGCAGCTTGATCTAATGCACATTTACCAGTACCAATAGCGGCTGCAGATTGCATCAAACGCCAATACAAAAAGTGCTTATGGAAAATTGCTACACCATCACCTTGGTTACCAATTAAGTACTCTTTGGGAACATGCATATCTTTAAAAGAAACCCCTCCAAATGAGTTACCTAGTAAGCCTTGAGCATTGAACGATTTTATTTCTAAACCTTTATGATTAATTGGAACTAAAAAAACATTTATTGATGGTCCATCTTCATTTAACACATACAGTATTATATGAGTTGCTTGTTTTAATCTTGCATTAAACCTTTTTTCACCATTTAAAATAAAATCACCATTTTCATTCTTTACCGATTTACTTTTCATTGCTTGAAAGTCTGAACCACTGGTAGGTTCAGTAATAACAATGCCCACATATGCCTCACCCTGAACCACCATTTCTACTACTTTTTTTGAATGTTCAGATTGATCACTCTCTTTTGTTGCTAATAATGAACGAACATGGGCACCACCTATAACATCTCTAAAATTTAAATTGAATTTACCCATATGTTCATAGATTTTTATAACATCCAAAACTTTGAAATCACTTCCACCAAATGATAGTGGTAAATCTATACCAGTTAACCCAAATTTTGATCCTTCTTTTCTCCATCGTAATGGTGAAATATATTCATCTGTATTCCTTAACCGCTGTTCTAATTTGTTGCATTCTTCTATAATATATTCTGCTGTTATACATATATCTTTTTTATTTGATTCCATTATTTAAAAAATTAAAAAATAAAAACTATTTTTTTAAAAGATTCCACCAAATTTCTTTTTTTTTTAAAAAACTAAATTAAAAATCAAAGCCACCCACCAAAAAAAAATATAAAGAAAAATAAAGAAAATATTTTACATCGTAATAATTATTTATTAAAAAAAAAAAAAGAAAAAAAGGTAAAAAAACCTCATTCGATATTATTATTTTTTTTATTACTACTAAATTGTGGTTGTTTGGGCTGATAATCTGACCAATGATAAACTAACTGAAAATATTACACCAAAAACAATCCCCATTTTGGTTGTTCTTGTAAGATACTCTTTGGTAATCTAATTTTAAAAAAATAAAATAAAAAATGATTTAGTGAATGATTAATTATAAATTTAAATTGATATAATAATAATTACCCAAAATAATGAAATTGGTCCAAAGAAAAAACCGAATAGTAAACCAAAAGTCAACTCGATAGAATCTCTTACAAAAGGGCTACTACTACCAAAAACCCTATTGGGTAAAGTTGTAGTTTGTGCTGGAGGTGATTCCAAACCTAACTGTTGTCTGGATCCCATTTCTATAACAAATTCTGGTGGTATATATGAATTGTTTTGAACCCTATTATTGGTTGTTGTTGGTGATGTTGTGGCAGTATCTGTGCCATTATCATTTGGAATAGCTGCCACTGTTGGATTTGAAAATACTATTGGTTCGGTAATTGAGCAAATAACAACACTTCCAGTTTCTAATTTACAGTCGCTTAGAGTCATTGAGTCATCTCTTAGCATTTTCCCATTATATATTATTCTTAAATTGTGTTTTGGTTTATTTTTTATCTTTAGTATTGAGGATTTTAATAAATGAACTTTGTCGCTTGGTCTTAATTCTATATATTCTACTGGGTCCTCTGCATTCTTAACTGTAATCTTTATTTTATCCTGTTGTAATTTATTATTTTCTTCATTTATGTTATAAAGCGGTATACCAACACTTGTATCTTTATTTTCATCTTTTTTTAACTTTTCATACATTTTAAAAAAAAAGAAATAAATTATATTATACTATTATATTATATTATTATTATTACTATTTATTAGTTAATTATTTTATTTTGTTATTATAAATATAGAATGTATTAATTTTTATATACAAAAAATATCTTTTGTTATTATTTATTTATTTATTTATTTTACATAATAATTTATTTTTTATTTTTATTTATATATTTATATATTTATATATTTATATATAATATATAACATAATATACAACATATGATATATATAATTTGTTGTTTAAAATAATAAATAATTAATATTGGCTATTAAAAAAAAAACTTGTATGTAAAAAATTAAAAAAAACAATAATTTAAAAAAAAAAATAATAAAAAATAAAAAAAATTTATAAAAAAACAATAATTTTAAAAAAAAAAAAAATAAAATAAATTCATTTACAATTGATATTTTTATTTAAAATCGACGTGACCTGCACAATAAGATTTGAAAATTCTCACTTTTTATTGAAATTATTTATTTGGCACTATCAAAATACAATTTTAATCTTTTTTTTTCGATTGATGACGGAATAGAAAATAAAGAAAATAGGAATAATAACAATTATTTAAAATAAAAATAAAAATAAAAATAAAAATAAAAATAAAAATAAAAATAAAAATAAAAATAAAAATAAAAATAAAAATAAAAATAAAAATAAAAATAAAAAAAGATTAAATAGAAATAAAAAATATCTATTTGGTCTATTTATTTATTTATTTATAAATTAAAATATGAGTTTGCCATTTTAATATCAATCGATAAGTTTTTTAATCCTCCAATATCTAACATAGTATATATTTTACTTAAAATGTTACTTACTACTAACTTAATTTATAAAACACTCGCGCCAACACACCCATATATTTATATATATAATGTATTAATAATATATATTTAACACACTAAACACACTCACACTAACACACACCCTTTAATAAATAATTAAAAAATATTTAACACAAAACAAAAAAATTAATAAAAAGAAAAAATTATATTATTAATTATTTTTTTTTTTATTTTTTCAATTATTTTTTTTTTCCAATATATAAATTAAAATTTTGTTTTTAAAATTTTCTTTTTTTTTTTTTTTCTCTCTTTCTTTGTTTATCAAACTATATTTTTTATATTGCTGCAAAAAAACAACAAACATATAGATAAAAAAGTAAAATATTTTCTAAATTTTATAAAATTTTCCAAATCTTTATAGTAATAATAATTCTCATAATATAACAACAACACAA